>NW_006776053.1:1571041-1591097 GCF_000442215.2 Lipotes vexillifer
GTCCGGAGCCTGTGCTCCACGGATGGGAGAGGCCGCGGCAGTGAGAGGCCCGCATAACGCAAGAAAAAAAAAAAAAAAAAAAAAAGTAAACCCAGACCAGGGCACTCTGTTAAGAAGCTGAAAAACACTGGAGACAAAGAGAAGATCCTATATATTTCCAGGGACTGAAAACAAGTCACATAAAGAACTCAGAATTAGAATGCTTTGTACTTCTTAAGGAATACTGGAAGCTAGAAAGCAATGGAACAATGCCTTCCAAATTTTGAAGGGAAATAATTTCTAATCAATACCAAAACTACCATTTAAGTGTGATGGTAAATCAAAAACATTTGCAGAAGTGCAAGACTTCAAATATTTTACCTCATATTCACCCTTTCTCAGAAAGCTCCATTTTGCTGGAGATGCTACAGTAAAATTAGAGAATAAACCAAAATGAGAGAGTAAATGAGAGTGTCCAAGAAGAAGACATAGGATTCAGGAAACAGGGATTCCAATATAGAAGAGAGATGAAGAATTCCCAGAATAATAATGAAAAGAGGTTCAGAGAGGAGAGCTGTGCAGTACATGTAGAGGGCGCCAGTCCAGAGGCTTTGGGAGAGAATTCATCCCAAAGATAAAATTAAGAGAATGATGCATCTGAACAACCTGAAAGAAGATTAAGCAACTGGTGAGGAGCTTGGGGTTGAATCTGTGATAAGTTCAGAAAAAAGAATCAGGCAGGGGCTTCCCTAGTGGCGCAGTGGTTAAGAATCCGCCTGCCAATGCAGGGGACACAGGTTCAAGCCCTGGGCCCGGAAGATCCCACGTGCCACGGAGCAACTAGGCCCATGAGCCAAAACTACTGAGCCTGCGCGTCTGGAGCCTGTGCTCTGCAACAAGAGAGGCCCGCGCACCGCGATGAAGAGTGGCCCCCGCTCTCCGCAACTAGAGAAAGCCCTCACACAGAAACAAAGACCCAGCACAGCCATAAATAAATAAATTAATTTTAAAAAAAACCTTAATGAGCAGTACACTTTAAATATTGTATGCCAAAATACCTCAATAAAGGTGTTCAAAAAAAAAAAAAAAGAATCAGGCGCAAGATAACATTATTTGCTCCAGGAAAAGTAGAAAGTTGCATAGAAAAGAAAAAGTTTACTATGTGGCTTAGATGTTAAAAGCATTGTATAGTCATAATAATATAAGCACTAAATATTCAGTGAATCAAAATTATGATATGTCTATTGTGTGGATAAAAGTTATAAAAGGTATGAATATGAAATGGGGATAGGAAGGGGAAAGAGAGCTAAATTTTTCTTCCATAATGGGATATCAACACATGCTGCTTAAAACATGTATTTTAAGAAATACAAGAAATAAAG
Source organism: Lipotes vexillifer (assembly GCF_000442215.2). Lineage (NCBI taxonomy): Eukaryota > Metazoa > Chordata > Mammalia > Artiodactyla > Lipotidae > Lipotes > Lipotes vexillifer. The sequence continues at coordinate 1,572,403 of NW_006776053.1, forward strand.
ATATTTCTTTAAGAATCAAGAAATATCAATACCAGCATGTGATTTAGAAAAATAATGGTTAAATACCAAAATAATTAACTAAAACAGATGTAAATGGTAGCCTCTGGGAAGAGGCAAACAGGGGTAGGGCATGAGAGCGGGAGACTGCTCTTGTTAGTAACTCCTGGCAGAACTTGGCTGAGTAGATCTCACCCTGACCACACAAGGGAATTATGCTGATACCTGAGACCCACCCCAGGCCAAGCAAATTAGAATCACAGGAGTTGGGACCCAGGTACAAGTGGTTTTGAAGAGGGCTCTGAATGTTTCTGATGCACAGAAAGAACTACAGCTTTCAACTATATGGATGAGTTACTTTCATAAAAATTAAAAAGTAATACTGAAATGAAGAAATAACATGAAGTGTTTGTATTTACAAGAAGAAACATTTAGAAAACACATATATGTTCATAAAACATTCATATGGATGAAATGGATATAACAACGTATGTACTGAAGAAATAATACATGTCACCCAGTTCTTTTTCATTAGAAACTTGCAAAATGATAGTTTAAGAATTTTTACATGCTTTGTGGGAAAAGTAAATGTCAGACACTTTCATATGTTAACACAGAGAACTGCACACTTGATTCAGAGGCATTAACTAGTTTTTTAAAAGACCAAATTAGTCTATGTCACGCTCTTATTTGCCTACTGCACATGGGCTCCCCATTTCATTTCTAAAGATCAGAATGTTCTTGACAATTTAATTTTTTAGAGGAGTGATACTGCATGTGCCATCAACACCAAACACACACAGAAATCGTTCTATTATTCCACTGTTATCCTGGGTGTTGGGATATTGAAATTTAGAATTAAATCATGAGACATAATTCCAATTATGCACAATGGTGTTTTTTCAAAATCATCATCCAATACGCAGTCTACATCCAAACGACACTCTGGAAATAGCAGGTACATAACATGAATGATATTCTTGAGATTATAAAAGATGGTATCAAATAATGTCCAATTAAATTGAGAGAAATTAATAGATTGTGAAAATACTGTCAATGCATGCTAGATCATAGTAAGCAATACACTTGCTTACTGTGCATCAACACATTCTTTTACATCGTTTAACTGTAGCAAATGTTTCCTTTTCATTGACAAAGGCACAGAATGCTTTTTCTGAATTCTGTGAAGACACAAAATGCCTGGACTCTTCTGATTTTATGTTTAAATGGGGTAGCCAATAAACCTTTTCCTTTAGCAGCCTCTCACCCTCTCAAAAAGATTAAAACTGACAACAGCACACTCACAATTTAAGAGAGTACATAGCTAGTTTTCCTAAAAATCAAAAGTTGTAACGTTAAACTTGACAAAATGGGTAGCAAGAAACATGCTGAACAATGTAGGGTGGGATGGATGCTCTTGGAATTCCGACTTTAAAAAGTGAAACTAAGCATGAAAATTAGATGGAAAAATATGCTTGGGGTCGGCTTTTTTGGCTACCAGACATTTCTATTGCTCTCCTGAAATAAACCTATTAACGTTTGCTTCCCCATCTAATTATATAAACACGCACAATAGAAATAATTTTAATTGGCAGATCTGTGTTTCCAGCATATTTCTGAGCATACTGTCCACTAATGAAATATTCCAACCACATACAAAGGGCTCCAAAAATTCTGTTTTCATTTTCCTGTAAATTGCTATTGTGTGAATTCTAACATCCAACTTTAAAGTGTCTCACTGCTGCCATTCTTTATACAATAATTGAAAACCATTGCTTCAATAGCAAAATATAAAAGAAAGGATTTTCACGTTAAGTCCCTGTTACTTATTTCAGAATTCAGGGTCATCTTTTTTTACTTACTGTCACAAATTAAAAAAAAACAATAATAAGTGCATCTAAAACAATTTGTGCTGATATTCAATGAATATAACTCTATAACATGGGATAGAAATTCCACTTAAACTATAGTAGCTCAGTGTATAGAGGGGAAAAAGTTTGAAAACTAGAAAATAAAATGTTCCCATATACTTCAACCTCTATAAAAGAAAACTATTCTGGGTTATATAACAAAAATAAACCTCCCACCAGTGATCTTGGAAATCTTGAATTTTTTTTCCTGCAGGAGGATTTATTATTTTCCACTGAGTGTCCATTCATGCGTTTTCTTCTTGTTTCTATTCATAGCACCAGATCCTGACTAGCATGCACAACCTCAAAAGAAAAGAAAGACTAAATACAAACTGTGTAAAATTAAATAAAATAAAGCAAAATAAAAAGGCACATGTTCAGATTGGTTACCTCAGGGTGGTGCCATAGTGCCTAACGTGGAATAGCACTCATGGAACTCACCTTATACGCAACACTATTGGATGAATCCACAATGATGAACAGGGGCTTCCTTGTGAAAGGATAGAGATCTCCAGGATGAAGGCTGGGAAAACAAGAGTAACAATGAATGACTGTATAACTTTATCAGCCAAGTCTCAGAAATCTTGTTCATCAGTTTGGTCTGCTCACATCTCCTTTTTGTTACAGCACTGGGAGAAAAACAAAGATTAATTAAGTAAAAGGCCAAAAAAGTTTGTATAGTAGGGGTAGACAAGTTAACAGTTTTATTTGGGAAAAAAAAATTCAAACATAATTATTATTCAAGAATATTCAAGCTAAAGAGAAGTCTATATATTTAATATATATATTAATATATTTAAAGATGGATTAATAAATACACATGAAAATCTGAGAAGTCAGCATTTAGGGACTTACTTAGTATTTAAAAGTTCCTCCTAAGAACATGTTCTGAAAACAAGATGTAAAAACACAACCAGATTTCTATTTCAATGAATCTTTCAAAATCCATATCCATTTTAAACATTTTTATTATTTTAAGCTATATCTTAATATTGCAGACAATAAGCAGGGGCTCCCTTTCTATAATCTACATTTCCTCTGGACATGTGCATCAGAATCAGCTGGGGTGATTGTTAAAGATACAGATTCACTGTGGCCCACAGAAGGCTAAAGTCCAGTAACATGCATTTGAGAGCCACTGCTTAAGGTCACAATTTTGGTGTGCATGCTCTTTCCCATGGTTGGTGGACAATGTGGGTAATTTATAAATATTAATGTAAATATACAAAATGATGTTGTCAATGAGCAATATCATCAAACCCCAATATATTTCAATACAAGTTTTTCTGATATAAATCATTTACAACTATGGTCAACTATAGCACCAACACATGGCTTGGGGACCATTAGCTATTATACGTGTAATTTGAAACATTTCCCTCTGCCCTCCCTTCCCCACTCTTTGATATGAAGAGTTATATTTTTATGTAAAGTGCTATTAGAAATGCAGTTTCAAGCAAGTCCAGTTTCCTCTATAATGAGACTGCTCTCTCTCAGCTAGGGAAATTTTAGAGCCCATAATGGCCCAACCAGTGAATGCACTGAGCAAACTTTCATGGATGAAATCTCCTTGAAATCATACAGCTAACTTCATTTTTGCTATATCACACCAACATAACCTTATATTAAAAAGCTTACATTGGGGGAAAAAAAAAAGCTTATATTGGGCTTCCCTGGTGGCACAGGGTTAAGAATCCGCCTGCCAATGCAGGGGACATGGGTTCGAGCCCTGGTCCGGGAAGATCCCACATGCCGCAGAGCAACTAAGCCCGTGCACCACAACTACTGAGCCTGCACTCTAGAGCCTGCGAGCCACAACTACTGAGCCTGTGTGCCACAACTACTGAAGCCCGTGCACCTAGAGCCTGTGCTCCGCAACAAAAGAAGCCACTGCAATGAGAAGCCCACGCAACACAACAAAGAGTAGCCCCTCTCGCCGCAACTAGAGAAAAGCCCGTGCGCAGCAACAAAGCCCAACACAGCCAAAAATAAAATTAATTAATTTTAAAAAGCTTATTTTGATATTAACATGCATCATGTCCTGACTTATTATTTATGTATATATTTATTGTCTCCTCCAACTTGAATGAACAGATGTCCAGTGATTGAATAGTTCCTGACATATAATACATACTCAATAAAAAATTGTAAAATAAATATTAACCAACAATTCTAATTGCCTAAGATAGTCAGAGCCTGAGATATTGCTGGAATCCAAATAAGTGTTATGAATAGCAGTCTAAGGGAACATTCCATTTTACTTAATATTTTATAAGAGAGAACTATAATTTTTATAATACATACCAGTGCATTTCCTTGTGGGACTGATTTCGTTTGTGGATGGCATCTCCATTTATAATATCCCGGTTACTGTTAGTAAGTACCCCTCCAAAATCATAAGGACCTATAAAAAGAAAGGGAAGAATCCTAGACTTCAATTGGAGAGTAGCATTGATCTGATGTTCAAACACAAAGGTGTTGGGTGAATCTTTCATTGATACAAATGGAAGACAATTACAAAACATTTTTATTAATTGAAAATTTAACATTTTAGTTTAACATAGCATTTAAATGATTTCAGCATGTTGCCTGTTCCAATATTTTAAAAGATCATCTGACCATCTTCATCAGTTCTTCAGATTATAATGAGAAACAAAACAAGAATCTACTGCATCCCATTTTTCTGGGTAAAAAAGAGATGGAGATCTGGGATGTTCAAAATGATCTTCTCATTTCAAGCAAAACTAAAATCTCAAGTTCAACAAAATTATTTAAGTAAGAAAGTTGCAGAATGAAGTCCTAATAATTTCTTAAATATAATTTTAAGAGGGCCACTAATTGTAAAATGTAGGGAAATTTTTGAATGGAACTTGAAAATTCTCACTGACAAAAACTTCATTTTTAAGAAAAGAATTACCAAATACCAGTGTAGGAAAAAATCCATTATCATTATTATTACATCAACCACTGTAATTCCGGTTTGGGAATTAGCCTTTTCCCACTGGTCCTATCAGTTAGTTAAATAAACTCTTGTGTAAATGGAACAGCAACTGTGGGATGTTAGGAATAATCTCTCTCAAAGGACCATTCAGTTAGTAACTACTGTACTTTGAAAAAAGTAAAACAAGAGATCAATACATTAGGTGGAGCCCAGAAAATCTGATTCAATAGTGTATAAGATACGGAAATAATTATTTATAAATAAAAGTACTAACTTTATCACCAAAAAATTAAAGTATTTATGATTTTGCATCACTTTTTTTTTTTTTTTGCGGTACGCAGGCCTCTCACTGTTGTGGCCTCTCCCACTGCAGAGAACAGGCTCCGGACGCACAGGCTCAGCAGCCATGGCTCACGGGCCCAGCTGCTCCGCGGCATGTGGGATCTTCCCGGACCGGGGCACGAACCCGTGTCCCCTGCATCGGCAGGCAGACTCTCAACCACTGCGCCACCAGGGAAGCCCTGATTTTGCATCACTTTTAATAGTAAGTGTTATATTTTATCCCTTAAAAAAATCACTGCAATGAAGAGAGATTTATTTTGTTTTGTTTTCATTTTAACACTTTAAGAGGATCTGTAGGTCATGCAAGGAAGATGGCAGGGACATGCACTGTATAAAGGAATGCAAATTTCAACAAACAAATGAGGAGGAAAATGTTAAGGATGTTAAGAACAATTTTTTTTTGTCCAGGTAAAGATTTAATTGCCTTGTTTACATCCAAGCTACTCATCTATTTCAACCAATTTCATATATTCTGGACTCACATGTTCTGGACAGCTTCAAGTTTTTATTCTAAAATAGCATCCCAATATTCTACAGATTGAATCCATAAAACCAAAGAAAGGACACAAAATAAAATCATATCAAGGACTTGAACTTTCACAGTTACAAAAGTGCACTGATTTCTACAAGACTTTCAGCCACAGTGAAGCCGCTGACCAGATTCCCTAACACACTAAAGGCTCAGAAAAATTCAACGATGTGAAGTAGATAATTAGGCTCGGTTATTCCATGCACATATATGTTTGCTTTTGGCAAATCGGTTAGAGAGGCATGCATGTAGTATGTGAATTTGCTGATTTTTTTTAACTTTACCATATAATATTTCAGCAAATAAAACAGACTGGGGTATCTACAAGATTGCCGATTCAGCAAATAGACCAGGTTTCAAATTTGGGAGCCTCTCTAGAAAGCCTGAGATTGTGGGCTATGGGCCATCGCCTTGTAGAAAATAAAGAGAATTCAAGTCCTGCTCACGACAGGGAGCATTCCTTTATTGTACCTTCACTATCAGAACGACCTGTGGGGAAAACACCAGTGGCTGACAGGTAAATCAGAAGGACACTATTGGCAGGCAGCTCCTGAAATTAAAGAAAATCACATATACAAAATGACAAACAGAAAACAACAGTTTTATTGAAAGTTCATGACATTTTAAAGTTGAAGGGAAAACAAGAACCTAATTTAACATATAATGGTCTCCTCCAAGAGAAAAGTCACTCTTGCTAGTTCCAACTTATAACTGTCTACACAGCAAAGATTCATTATTAACCTATAACTATTGCCAAAAGTTTTGAAGACAATCTCTGCTTCAAAACCCCATCATTTAAAGAACGTTCTCTGGAAAACTTAAGATGGAGAAGTAAAGATCCTGACTATGGGTCTAAAAGACAAACTTCCATCCGTGCCTTTCTCTATATAAACTGAGAGGAATTCCCTACTCATGGTTCTTTCAGACGACCAAAATGTTTCCCAGAACCACCATTCAGGTGGCTGTTCTATTTATAGAACACGCCTATAAAATCTGCTCCTGTTTTTCAGTTCTGCATTGACTATTATGCCTAAAGCAGTTTAGCAAGAAAAACCCGGAGAAAGGAGAATGAAAATTAATCAATATTCTCATTAATTAATGGTAGGGAACATTCATAACATAATAAGCAATTTCCATTCCAAAAATAGCTATGATTAGGATATTCTAAGGCAGTTTTCATTTTCATATTTTTCCTAAATTCTTGACTCAAATATTCAAAGAGAAGAGTGACTCTCAGATTCCATTTAAGGCACACTTTCCCCATATACTAAAAAGTACTGGATGATAGATACCTTAAAAGATGCTGCTAAGAATGTGTATAGTTGGCTGAACGTTGGTTTGTAGAGCAGGTACTTGTGGGGGTTTTCTCGCCTGGTAGGCTTGTCAGCTGATTCCTATATTTACACACAGAAAACAATGCACATACAGTCGGTCCTCTGCATCCGTGGATTCACCCAACCACGGATCAAAAACATTTAGAAAAAAAATTCTAGAAAGTTCCAAAAAGCAAAACTTGAATTTGCTGTGCACCAGCAACTATTTACATAACATTTACATTGTATTTACAACTATTTACATATAATTTACATTCTATTAGATGTTATAAGTAATCTAGAAATGATTCAAAGCATACGAGAGGATGTGCATAGGTTGTATGTAAACACTATACCACTTTAAATAAGGGACCTGAGCATCTGAGGGTTTATCCACGGGGGTCCTGGAACCAATCCCCTGTGGATACAGACGGATGACTATACCAACTGTAGTTGACATATGAATTATCAATGCCTATTTTTACTATCCTTTTCATTAAATATCTTTTTTTAATTAGCATTATGCTTATGTATTTCTCCTGCGTCTCATCAGGAGAATTCTTTATTCACACTCATGGCTTTCGCTGAATAATAGCATTCCATGAGGAGCAGAAGCAGCAAATTGCAGATGTAGGGAGAAGGTCACCTGCATTCCTGGTTTATTCATCTGGGAAGCTAAATTCATTGGCTCCCTTTCCAGGGCTTGTAACATCCGGAACATGTCAACAGTTAGTTCACTGAACTTAACCTGCAAGGAAAACAAACCTGACCGTTAATGCAGTACGCAGACCTTGAAGTGTTTAATCATATTGTTACTCTTGACTTTCGTGTGTACCTGATGACATTGGATATTTTATTCCAAAAAATTTCAAAAGACAGAAAGTTAAAAAAATTGTGCAGTGACACCCTTATGCTCAATAGCTTGATCCTATAACATCAACATTTTTCTATATTTGCTTCATCACGTCTCGCTCCATCTATCAATACTTCTATCAATCCATCAATTTCCATAGGTATTTTTAAAAACAAAAAGTAGTCACGTAAACACAGAGACCTATATTAGATCCCATAAAACATGTTAACTTTTGGCAAACCAGCCAGGCTGAAATATGACTATGGCCCATTTTAAAATCACTTCATTACATTTTTGCACTACATAATGTTTAAGGTTGAATCCTGAGAATTGCCTGGAGGTCCAGTGGTTAGGACATGGAGCTCTGACTGCCGGGGCCCTGGGTTGGGGAACTAAGACCCCACAAGCCGCGTGGCACGGCAAAAAAAAAGAAAAAGAGAAAAGACTGTATCCTTTTCTATTTTGTTTTTTTGTTTTGTTTTTAACAACTTATTTTTTATTTATTTTTGGCTGCGTCGGGTCTCAGTTGTGGCATGCAGGCTCCGCACACACACTGCAGTGTGCCGGTTTCTCTCTAGCTGTGACGTGCAGGTTTTCTCTTCTCTAGTTGTGGCGCGCGGGATCTGGGGCGCGTGGGCTCTATAGTTTCCGGCACGCAGGCTCTCTCGGTGAGGCACGCGAGCTCAGTCGTTTTGGCGCGCTGGGCTTAGTTGCTCTGTGGCATGTGGGATCTTAGTTCCCCGACTAGGGATTGAACCCAAGTCATCTGCATTGTAAGGCAGATTCTTTACCACTGGACCACCAGGGAAGTCCCCTCCTTTTCTATTTTGAATAATACTTCTACAGAACTTCATGTAGGCAAGGTTTTAATTTAGAAATTTGCAAATTAAAGCTTTAAAATCCAAAATTGGAGAATTATAAGAAAAAGTTAACAACAACAAAAATGATAGATGTAAGGGAAGGATCCAAAATTAAAACTTGTGTAAGTAATACATATAGAAAAGTGTATCCAACTGGTGACTTTTCCAATATCCCATAATTTTCAGTAAATTACAGTTCTAGTGCCTTAAATCCTCATTGTCATGGGACTATTCTGTCATGAAAAAATATCTGAAATTTGCTTTTGACAAATGTACTTAAAAATAACCCCTCCCCCATTTTTGCCTGATTGTAAAGGCAATATACAGATGTAGAAAGTTGTAAGGAAGAAAATAAAAATCACTTAAAATTTTGCTAAATTTTTTAGAGATAAATCTTTTATGATATTGGTAAATTTCTTCCTTGTCTTTTTCTTGTGCATATATGTATTATACGTAGACATTTTAACATATACAATAAAATAATTCTGTTTACATAGGTCCATATTATTTTCACTTGCCATATCATAAGTATCTTCTGTGATTAAAAATTCTTTCTAAACCATTTAAATGTCTATAGTACAGTCCATATATAGACACAGCATAATTTAATTAACTATTTCCTAGCAAATGGATGTTAGGATATTTACAATGAAATAATTCTGTAACAATCAAAAGTACTATTTTTCAAAGTGAATTTTAAGCATAATTCCTTCACAATTCTTTACCTGGTTATTACAATTACCAATAATGAGTGCATCAGCCAGAGACAACTGTCCCACAATCATGCCCTGTTCCAGCAATGGGGCTCCTGTTTCAGCTAGGCGATTAGACGTGATAACAATGGTATTATCATCATTTAATACCATCACAGGGTCTGCCTGGAGAAAAAGCAGTAAGTGGTTGATGGCCAAGACAAAATGTCAATATAAGAAGTTATTCCTTCTTTTTGACATATACACATAGTAAAAAAGTATACCACATATGCATTTACATACGTAATTAGGACAACCTTTCTTGTCAAGAACTGACCTCAATGAAAGCTGCTACTTCTTGAAGCACCAGGTTCCATTCCACTTGATCTTCAGTATTAAAGCGGTGAGTATAATCTTCAATTTCATCCGAGAGTTCCTGATTTTACAATATCACGAAGAGAAATGGTTATAGAAAAAAACCATAAAAATACATTGTATATTGTACCATACTCCTGACAGAAACTGATACAGTTAAGAAGTTTGATTATTATCAATATACGGTCCCAGTTATAACCAAAACAGAGTGAAAATTACATGGGCTTGCTTCAAAATCAAAAACTCCAAAATGATAACACATCAATAAGATCTTCATAGAAATCCACAGTGACCCATACCTACTCAGTGCTACATCAGCAATGACTTTATTAACAGGAAACTCTTAAAGGTAAACCCCCCAAATTTTAACATTAAAAAAAATAAATATAAATTCTTTGTATTTATATCATACTATTTCTTTTGGAAATAATCTTATTAGTAACTGGGGATGGAGGAAGAAGGCTTGTCAAAACTAGCATGTTATACTGAATCACTTTGCTGTACACCTGAAAATAACACAATACTGTAAATTAACTATACTTCAATAAAAAAAAAAAAAGCAAAAACTAGCATGTTATACTCGAGCACCAAAAAATCAAGAAGTATGCCATTGAAACCACTAACTGAATACAGAGTGTAACCAGAATGTAGCATGCAATAATTACAGATATTAAGTGAATCTAGAATGCAGCTAACTCTTAATTACCCAAGGTAATGAAGGATAGAGTGATGCAGACATACTAAAGGGAGGAAAAATCAAAACTCATTCACACCTTCGTAAAACATTTTTCTTGACCTAACTTTTCAATTATTTTCTTAAACCAAATATTTTAACTTTTGTTTGCATTTGCCAACCATTCATTGATGGGTGATGAAATGTAAAATAAACTGAGGGGACAAAAGTAAGAAATTAAGACAATTATCTCTGGTGTATTTGAAATATGAAGAGTTGGAAAAATTTTTTACCATTACCCTTATCATAAGTTACCATACTCTCAAAGTTGTAATGATTTAGATATATCAAAATTATTTTAACCTTAAATCTATTTTTAAAAAACAAAATTATCCACAGACAATGAGAGATTAGGATTTTAATTATTTTAAAGTACATTTACCTTCACCAGATCCTTTACAACATCCATTTTGTTGAGAAGAAGACAAACTACTATAAATCTTGCATAGTATCGTAGCTTCTTAACTACCAATTCAGGTCTATGGTAGAAAAATGGAAAATCATTCATGACATTTTAAAAAAATATGCTTTTTGATTTTTCTAACTTTCTGATAGCTTTTTAAACTCTTTTGATACTATTTTGCACAGTTATAAACATTGCTTCATATAACCTATAGTGTTTTAACACATTTCTTACTCAATGGTTCATTACATTGTTCATTAATATATTAAATTCATTCAAGAAGTATCTATTGAAACTTAGATGCATCAGGCACTATGCTAAGTGCTAGATTAGAATGATTGAAAAAAAAAAAACTATAGACACAGTCCCTTCCCTCACAGATCTTACAGACAGAAAAGTATTTAAAATGTAGAGGAGACAGATAAATACTTAAAATAGTGGAATAAATATTACAATGATGTAATATTACAAAATATTACAATGATTTCAATTTGAGCCCACAGGACAGGATCTTGGGTGAGAGAAGGCGTCTTAGCCAGAGTAATGTTTAAGTTAAGACTATACAGAAGACGTTACAGTAGAAACTAACACAACACTGTAAAACAACTATACCCCAATAAAAAAAATTAAGGGCTTCCCTGGTGGCGCAGTGGTTGAGAGTCTGCCTGCCGATGCAGGCGACATGGGTTTGTGCCCCGGTCCAGGAAGATCCCACGTGCCGCGGAGCGGCTGGGCCCGTGAGCCATGGCCGCGGAGCCTGTGCTCCACGATGGGAGAGGCCACAACAGTAAGAGGCCCGCATACCGTGGGTGTGTTTGTGGGGGTGACAAAAAAACAAAAAAAAAAACAAAAAACACCATGCCTTGAGCCCCAACCCCCAAAAAAAAAAAAAAAAAAAAAAAAAAAAAAAAAAAAGAAGTCACTGAGAAGCCCATGTACCACAATGAAGAGTAGCCCCTGCTCGCCACAACTAGAGAAAGGCTGTGCGCAGCAACGAAGACCCAACGCAGCCAAAAATAAATAAATAAATTTTTTTAATTAAAAAAATATGAGAAGACAACAGTCAGGAAAATATGAGGCAAAAAGACTTCTAGGAAGATCAGTCTTTGTTTTGAAATCTTATTTTTCTAACGTTAATACAATCAAGCCAGTTTTCTTATGCTTACTATTTGTATGCCATATCTTTTTCTATCCCTCTACTTTCAAGTACCTGTGTCTTTTCATTGTAACACATCTTTTGTAGACAATATATAGTTAGGCCTTGCTTTTTTATCCACTTTGACAATCTCTGCCCTGTATACTCAGGAACTCAGACCATTTACATTTAGCCTTATTGTTGCCTTGGCTGAGTTTGCAACTCTCACCCTGCTATTTGTTTTCTACTTGCCCCTTCTGTGTTTGTGGTCCTCTACTGCTCCCTCCTTGCTTTCTTTTCAGCTAATCAAATACATTTTAGTATTCTATTTTATATCCTCTATCAGCTTCTTACTTATATTGCTTCATTACTGTTCTTTTCGTGATTGCTAGGAATAGCAACACACATCCTTAACTTTTTAAAGGCTATTTACAATCTATATTACACCTCTTCATGCCTGACCCTTAATATTTATCCCTTATCTGGAATCCCCTGGCGGTCCAGTGGTTAGGACTCTGAGCTCTCACTGCTGAGGGCCTGGGTTCAATCCCTGGTCGGGGAACTAATATCCCTCAAGCCTCACAGTGTAGCCAAAAATACATATATATATTTATCCCTCATCAATTCAAACCGGACATTTCCAATTTCTACTTCCTGTTTTCCACATCCTGCATTGCAAATATAATAACCTTACAACAATATATTTTTTGTATATGTTTCGCATTTCCCATAATAAAATTTTTTTAAATTCCTCTTTGACCCATGAATTATTTAGAAATGTGTCTACTGATTAACATAATGATTTTTTTAAACTATGTCTCACTCTTAATTTTTAATGGAATTGCACCACCGTTAGACAACGTATACTTGAAAAATTATTGAAACATTTTTTTGTGGCAAATATAAGTCAACTTCACAAAAGTTTCATATAAGCTTGAAAATTATGTGCATTCGCTTATTGTCGTGTGCACTTTCATGCACATTAGAACAAGTTTTCAATTATGTTACTCAAATCTTATAGTTGCTTATCTTCTTGACACATAAATTATTAAATGTTATATTAAAAATCTCCATGTACAATACATGCGACCATTTATCAATCTCTCCCTGAAAATATGCCACTTTTTGCTTTGTTTATTATTATGCTACATTACTGGGCATATACAAGTTTAGAAATTTTTTATTTTCCTGAGTTGTTCCTTTTATCATTATGAAGTAAAGCTCCATCCTTAATAATATTTTCTGCCTTAAATATAAATAATGTATACATAAATAGAGCAGCATTTCTTCCCCTTAGTATCTGTCTCATTTGTCTTTTCCTGTGTACCTTACATCTTTGGAGGACCTCTCGTAGATAGTATATTACTGAATTTTTCTTAAAAAGGCATACTGATAATCTCTGACTTTTCCCTAGGAAGTTTAGATCACTTTCATTGACCATGATTACCAATGTACTTGGACTTGTTTCTACTTTATTATTTTGTGCTATAATTATACTTTTTTTTCATATATATTCCTTTCGTACTTTTTACTGTAATGATCATAATTCACTTTCCTCCCCCTTCTACCTGTTTCGAATTTACACCTTCTCCTTATGTTCCTTAAAAATATTTTTCTTAATATTTTAATAAGCAAACTTTACTTACTTTAAGCTTCCTCTGAACAATAAATGGATCTTACTAGTATGGTTGAATTCTTTATTTTCTCCCTTCTTTCATGTTGTTTTCCAGGATTTGGCACCATTTTATCTTAATAACCTCAATTAGCCATTATTAAGATGATTACTGTCTTATAAAGTCCATGCTTCCTTAGGAAGCAAGGGGATAATTTTTTCTCATGAATCCTTGTATACCATCCCTTCCTTTTAGTTTCAGTTTTCCTCTTCCTGAAGAAATCCTTAGAAGTTCCTTTATGTCACCAAAACCAACCATGCCCCTGCAAGGCTGTCATAGCACTGGTCAGAGGGTTAATGACCTGGGGATTTCCCTCACGTTCTTGACAGCTAAGCTTTCCATTTAAAGGGATGGTTGATCCATTTTTTAAAATAAATTTATTTATCTTAAAATTTTTATTTATTCTTATTTAATTTATTTATTGTTTCTGGCGTTGGGTCTTCACTGCTGTGCACAGGCTTTTCTCTGGTTGCAGCAAGCGGGGGCTACTCTTCGTTGCAGTACACAGGCTTCTCATTGTGGTGGCTTCTCTTGTTGCGGAGCACAGGCTTAGTTGTGGCTCATGGGCTCTAGAGAGCAGGCTCAGTAGTTGTGGCGCATGGGCTTAGCTGCTCCGCAGCATGCAGGATCTTCCTGGACCAGGGATGGAACCTGTGCCTGCTGCACCGGCAGGCGGATTCTCAACCACTGCACCATGAGGGAAGCCCCAAATTTATTTATTTTATTTATTTATTTTTGGCTGCATTGGGTCTACGTTGCTGCGTGTGGGCTTTCTCTAGTTGCGGCAGGCAGGGGCCACTCTTTGCTGAGATGCACAGGCTTCTCATTGCGGTGGCTACTCTTTGTTGCAGAGCACGGGCTCTAGGCGCACAGGATTCCGTAGTTGTAGCACATAGGCTTAGCTGCTCTGTGGCATGTGGGATCTTCCCAGACCACGGATTAAACCCATGTCCCCTGCACTGGCAGCCGGATTCTTAACTGCTGCACCACCAGGGAAGTCCTGCAATGGTTTCTCCTTTTTAGCCAGTACTTCTAGGTGTTTTGGACGCGCAGGCTCAGCGGCCATGGCTCACGGGCCCAGCTGCTCCGTGGCATGTGGGATCTTCCCGGACTGGGGCACGAACCCATGTTCCCTGCATCCGCAGGCGGACTCTCAACCACTGCGCCACCAGGGAAGCCCCCTTCTAGGTGTTTTGAAGACACTATTTTAGATTATCTAGGCTGACACACTGTCAGAAGTGGAATTCAAAACGGAAGGAAAATTTGTAGGAGGTTGATGTCAATTCATACTTAAAATATTAATAAGACAATTCCATTAAATTTTTGAGAAAAAAACAGGTTCTATGAAACTATATGATAAATTATACAATCATGTAACACAGACTACATGAACATATACTGAACCAGGGATTGGCAAACTTTCTATAAACGGCCAGACATTAAATATTTTAGTTATTGCAGGCCAAATATGGGGTCTATAGCATATTTAACTTTTCTTTTTTCACAATCCTTTAAAAATGTAAAAAGGATTCTAAGCTACCAGACAGTACAAAACCAGGCCATAGTTTGCAGATCCCTGTATTAAATACACATACAGAAGTGAGGAGGCATTCGATTTTGGAAACCACTGTGTTGAACTGCTATCCACTCATACACATGAGAGGCTATCCTATCAAGCCTGAAAACCTGAATGATGACCCACACAGCCTTCTGCCTGCTGCAGAAGAAGTCATCCTGTGACGCTCACGACTGGGAGGCGTCAAGGTCTTCAAGTTTAGATTCACATTTTCCACTATTAAAAACTTCAGAGCTTCCCTGGTGGCACAGTGGTTAAGAATTAGCCTGCGAGCTCTATTTACAATAGCCAGGACTTGGAAGCAACCTAAGTGTCCATCAACAGATGAATGGATAAAGAAGGTGTGGCACATATATACAATGGAGTATTACTCAGCCATAAAAAGAAACAAAATTGAGTTATTTGTCATGAGGTGGATGGACCTAGAGTCTGTCATACAGAGTGAAGTAAGTCAGAAAGAGAAAAACATATACGGTATGCTAACACATATATATGGAATCTAAAAAAAAAAACATGGTTCTGAAGAACCTAGGTGTAGGACAGGAATAAAGACTCAGATGTAGAGAATGGACTTGTGGACATGGGGAGGGGGAAGGGTAAGCTGGGACGAAGTGAGAGAGTGGCATGGACATATATACACTACCAAATGTAAAATAGATAGCTAGTGGGAAGCAGCCATATAGCACAGGGAGATCAGCTCGGTGCTTTGTGACCACCTAGAGGGGTGGGATAGGGAGGGTGGGAGGGACATGCAACAGGGAGGAGATATGGAGATATATGTATATGTATAGCTGATTCAGTTTGTTATAGAGCAGAAACTAACACACAAACAAACAAAAGGAATCTGCCTGCCAATGCAGAGGACATGGGTTTGAGCCCTGGTCCGGGAAGATCCCACATGCCACAGAGCAACTAAGCCTGTGCATCACAACTACTGAGCCTGTAGTCTAGAACCCGCAAGCCACAACTTGTGCCTAGAGCCCATGCTCCGCAACAGGAGAAGCCACCGCAATGAGAAGCCCACGCACCGCAACGACGAGTAGCCCTGCTCACCGCAACTAGAGAAAGCCTGTGCACAGCAACAAGATCCAATGCAGCCAAAAATAAAATAAATAAATTAAGAAAATAAAAAATAAAAACTTCATGGCTTCCCTGGTGGCGCAGTGGTTGAGAGTCCACCTGCCAATGCAGGGGACACAGGTTCGTGCCCTGGTCTGGGAAGATCCCACATGCCGCGGAGCGGCTAGGCCCGTGAGCCATGGCCACTGAGCCTGTGAGTCCGGAGCCTGTGCTCCACAATGGGAGAGGCCACAAGAGTGAGAGGCCCGTGTACCGCAAAAAAAAAAAAAAAAATTTCAGTACTGTCACCACTAGAGGTGACATGATTTTCTTTGGCAAAGTTCTTCTGGCACTCCAGAATTGCCGCCTCGTCCAACCTGTTAGGACCACTACTTGTAAGATGCCGACCCTTAACACATCTGCCTGAGAAACTGTTTTTCCGGGTGGCTAACTGAAATATCTCCCCCCAGCCTCTGTGTGCTTGGAAACTCCACCTTCTCAGGATCTAACTCTGACCAGATTCAGCCTTAGTCATTTACAACCATCAGGGTTTGCAGCTTCTAGGACAAGTGATTATGTGCTATTGTCTCCTCTGCTAAACACGATGCACATGGAATTAGGACATGCTGAGAGTTGTGTATGTTTGGTGATAGGCAGTCACCTTGGTAATTGTTGGAACATACCATTCCTCCTGGCTTTGACACAGTCCTTAGGTACTGAGACAATGCAGAGAGAACTTGGCCTTTGGAGGAGAGATTTTTGCTTTTTAAAGCTACTGTGAAATTGTGGAATATGTTCTTACTCAGTTTTAATCTACCAGCTGTTGATTTTAGCAGCTGCTGCCAACTGCTACCTTGACTGGCCCCCTTGCCCTCGATGAACTGAGAAACAAACAACTTACCAACTGAACAAAATCCTTCCTAAGGTATAGGGAACAAGGTCAAGATTTCACAGACTGGACTGTCCTTTGATGCTATGTTAGTGGACTAAGGCAAGAGATTTTGTCATCCTGGTTCCAAATAATCCCACCTCTGTTCGTCTACCCTGCTCTAGGAGGCAGCACAGGAAAACAATTCGTATGTGGTGTTTGCTATTAGTGTAGAAAATGATTTTAATAAGTCAGACTGTTGGGTTTTAAGCCAAGGGACCTAAGGCCAATTTCCCTTTTGGCAAATTAGAAAATGTGGAAGAGTGAATTATATAAGGTATTTTACTATTGCTTAAAATAGTTCTTTGCTTATATGTATTTTTCATACTCATAAAGTGTTACATAGCCGTTTTGCATTTTTTTAGGGATATAATTTATCTCACCAATAATTCAGACAAATTGGACAACATAAATGAAAAAAAAGGGGGAGTTGGAGGAAATACATCTATAGTGAAAGTATCTGAAGCAAACCATAAGAAAATCTGAAAGGGTAGTAATTGATGGAACTTCCTGATAGAAGGAGGAAGTAAGGCCAAAAAGACTTGGGGGAAAAATGTAGACTTCAGCATCCACACCTTACTTGTTTCAAGCAAACTCCTCTAGACAAGTTTGAACAAGATTTGCAAGGGAATGAAGGGGATTTACAAGAGTGGGGCTTTCCCCAAAATGTTGCTATTTAGCTGGAAAGCTTATGGTAGCCAACCACAAAGTGTTCTCTAGAAAAATAGGTAAAAACTATGTTTTCTTCTATTTCTAAGAGAATATAATCTTTCCACTTACATAACAACTGTGAGTTCTGTTGCTGAGAGTAGAAAGAACTTTCAGATATTCCAACAGTTCCTGGAATGCTAGCAATAAAGATTCTCCAGCAGATCCCTGATTTCTTCAATAATTACCTTCTCATCTGGAATCTACCTGTACTCCAAATATGTCTGGGACACCCATGAAAAGGTAATCATCTAAAAGGAAAAGAGAGGGATTTCCCTGGTGGTCCAGTGGTAAAGAAACCACCTTCCAATGCAGGGGACACGGGTTCAATCCCTGGTTCAGGGAACTAAGATCCCACATGCCGTGGAGCAACTAAGCCCGTGCCACAACTACTGAGCTCATGCGTCTCAACAAGAGAGCCCGCATACTGTGAACTACAGAGCCCATGTGCTCTGGAGCCCGCGCACCACAGTTACAGAGCCCACACGCCCTGGAACCTGCACGCCACAACTAGAGAGAAGCCCGCGTGCCACAAGAAGAGCCCGCGCACCACAATGAAAGATCCCGCTTGCCTCAATGAAGATCCTGCGTGCTGAAACTAAGACCTGACACAGTCAAAAAGATAAAGAAAATAAAGAAATAAAAATAAATAAATATTAAAAGGGAAA
>NW_006776053.1:1591107-1595912 GCF_000442215.2 Lipotes vexillifer
TCCAGAAGAAGAAGAGAAAAAGAAAGGGACTGAGAAAATGACCACACTGCAAGATACATAATAAGTGCTCAACAGATTACTACTGGGGATGAATAACTTCTACATGATTTTTTTTTTCTGTAACAGTGGAGCTACACAACTGCAAAATGGTACTGGATTTATAAAAGAAAATTCAAACAGCATTACAGCCTTTTCTTTAGTCCTATATGACAGTTGTCAACAGGGTTTTGAATGTATACGAACTAAGATGACACAAGCTAAACAGAACAAAGGTATCAGCTAAGCCTCATTTTGGAGTTTTGTTTTTTTTTTTTTTTTTTTGCGGTACGCAGGCCTCTCACTGCTGTGGCCTCTCCCGTTGCAGAGCATAGCCTCTGGATGCTCAGGCTCAACGGTCATGGCTCACGGGCCCAGCCGCTCCGCGGCATGTGGGATCTTCCCAGACCGGGGCACGAACCCGTGTCCCCTGCTTCGGCAGGTGGACTCTCAACCACTGTGCCACCAGGGAAGCCCTGGAGTTGTTTCTTTTCTATGAAACTTCGTGTGACCCCAATCTCTCATAAAGAAATAATCCACCCTTCCTTTGTGCTCTGTCTCTACCCTGGTACTGTGACATCTGTTACAACATCTGTATTATTTATTGTTTTTAGGTAACACATTTCCGTATGCTTAAGAAGGTCTAGTATATAGCAGGCACTCAATAAATCCCATTAAATGAATTAAAGTTATAAATAAATGTGTGATTTTCTGCATAATTTCCACAGACTAAAAATGCTGAGTGCTTTATCTTCTTCTTTCTGAAAATGGTAGGTGCATACCTGTCCTCTTTATTGACTTGAGAATAATATGATCTTTGTCTGATTGCAGAATAGAAGGAGAAAGCCTCATTCAGATAGCTGGTCTCAGATGTGCGCAGGCTATGAGAAGAAAAAGAAACTCTTTACATTTGACAGGATCTCAAACTCTTCACCATGATAAATACTTGTTCCATTATTCCTCTCTTCCTCTACTCCAGGGGATGGGAATGACTAACCTAAATCTGAATCAGCAAAGCAATAATCATATCACCCTTAAAATGTATAAAAAGAATAGTAACGATAATTTAAAAAAACACCTCCCCGCCGCTCCCAAGCCTCTTTTGATGGCAACCCAGAGTACACATTATTCTCATTCTTCGAAGGGCCTCTCCAAACAGCCTTCCACTCAGTTAAATCTTCCCACCTGGGACCAGGTCTTTCATGACCTTCCCCAAATTCATATAGTAATTTGTCCTTTGGCTCATTTCTTTAGTTTTTTCTCAGAGAACTCAGAAGTGGACTAATCCATATTAATCTTCATAGGATGCTGGTGAGTTGGATTTTCTGTTTAACATTTCTAGTTTGTTTTTTTAATCAGAGTATAGTTGACATACAATAACATTTGTAGTGTTACAAGGGATTTCTTAAGAAAATATTCTACCAGGGAAGGTGATTTTAATGACGGGAATCTGGGTGGCATGCCAAAACACAGGGAAAGGAAGGAATTTTCTGGCCTATTAAACTACAAATGGTCCAAGCCTTTTTATGAAACACCTGGTATCACTTAATGATTATGAGATATTTAGATCCTAAAAGGAGCTCTCTTCTTTCCTTGACTCATGGGTGGGACTATATAGATGATATTGCTCTAACGATACAATTTAAAGCATCTTTCTTGACTTCATGTAACCTTTTAGACATAGATGAGGATGAGCTTTAAGGTATCCTCCTGAAAACCACTCCTTCAAACATACCAGTTATGGTATGTCTCTGTACGGTATCAAGATTCAGGTGAAGCCATTAAGAACCATAAAATTCATTTAGTATAGATCTTTTATCTAAAATCAAGATCATACTCTTTTAAGTTTACAAATGAGTCTGACTAAACGAACTGTGTGGAAGGTGAGCCTCTGAAGCAAATAATGTCACTTTGATTATGGAAGGTCATTATGTCTTAATCAATATGATCTGAACTTTTAGGATTTCATTTGTAATTCCTCAGTTTTCCCTCCTACCAGGTATGTATCGATGCATACTTCTGCATGCTGTGTTCAAATCAGGACAATGCTTTATGTTTTCCATTTGCAATTCACTTACTAATAATGGTAGTATAGCTGCCCAATCTTAGAAGCAATTTCCCCTATTTGCCACCGCTTCAAGCCATACCGATTATCCAAGACTTGTCTGTTTTACATAGGAAATAAGAAAATAGAAATAAGAGAATATAAATTTCAAAAATAACCAAATATGTTAATTTAATAGGATAAAGTACCACCCTATTCATCATGAAATTTTGAATACATAAATTGAAATTCATGAATTTTTCATGAGATTTCACATAATCATTCAATTAAATTCAAAAAGCATTTATAAAATGTCTATTTAAAGTAAGCTGAAATATAAAAACAAACTTCTTTGAGGTACATGCATGAAAATTAGAAGCAACACCCCCCTGCCAAATAGCTTTGCCCAAAAACCAACATCTATTTTTAGAATGAAACCATGAATCTGCCTATCCATGTTAGAGTTAATCTGCACTATTTCAGATAATATTGTCTTTAAAAATCAAATAGTGTTTACATTTGAAAACCTTAAGTAAATAGGGAAAAATCAGTTTGCTTTCATTTGGGTCACAAAGATGAAATATATTAAGATACACGAAGAGATAAAAAGCACTGCGGTGGTATATATTAGTCAAAACTGTTGCTAATAAAAAATGGACCCTCACTCTCCTTTAACTGTAAAAATCCTTTACCGGTGCTGCTGCTGGAACTTCCAGAGTTTGGTGTAAACATCAAAAGTTCTTCCAAAATAAGACTGCCACTGCTTCTGCCCATATTGTGGCAAATCTCTGTAAGGACAAGTAAACATATATTAATTTTAAAACTCGTATGCTACTTGGAAATTGAGTCTTATGATGATACAAACTGGACGGATTTAAAGCACTTGCATTCAGGCTTTCCTTAAAAAAAAAAAAGTTACATTTTTTAGAGCAGAAAGAGTTCTATTACGGGGGTCCAGTACACATTCTTTCCTGTTCTTCTCTCCTACCTCTGACAGCTCATTTGTAGGCTCCTCTGTAGATGCCTCTCCCATGAGGTTTCTAGCACTATCTCCCTTCTTTCTGGGTGCTCTTATTCATACTCACTTATATACTGATAACTTCCACATGTTTGTCTTCAGCTAAGAACTCAGCACTTGGAAAAACATTGCTTTAGGGAATAAAGCTAGAAGTGGATGTGCAGGTGGTATTGTTGTTCTCAACTATTCTACCCCCTCCCTATAAGTGAAACTATATATCCTTGTCCTTGGGCCTGGCCATTTAACTTGCTTTGGCCAATGAAATATAAGTTATCTACCACATGTCTGAAAAGAAGATTTAAGAGGTATTACATGGTTCAGCATTTTTACTTTTCCCTCTGACCTAAGACCAAGATAGGGCTGCTCCTCAGCCTGGAACACAGAAGGCACATTTAATGGAGCCTCAGAACTGCAGACAACTTGTAGCTAACATGGGAGCCAGAAATAAATCTCTACTATAGTAAGGTACTAAAATTTTGGAGTTATTACAGCAGCCAGTAAAGTTATTACAGGAAAAGCCAGTAGAGAAACCGGTACCAGGAGCAGGTTATTGTCCTAAGAAATACATTATGTGACACTGGCATTGAGACTGAGTGTCAACTAACTGTTACTGAAGGCTGTCATATAATACAGTGGCAAAACTGCATTTGCCTGCAATAACTTGGAAAGTAGATAATGTGACTAATGAACTTGTGGATTTATACAAATAAGCCAGGAAACAGTATGCTATTAGGCACACGTAACAAAATATGGGAAAGAGATGAACTCAAAAAAGAACTAGCTGAGAGCAGGGCTGAAAAGGAAAAGAGGAAATCCACAAATTCCAGAACTTTCAAGATTGAAAAATACAACAATTTCTAATGCATAAATGTAAAAGACCCAGTTGAAAAATGCTAGCTATAAGCAGCACCTAGTCAGTCTCATCCCCAGGGCAAACCCTCTTCATTAAAGCCTGCGAAGAAATTTATGAAAGTGGCGCCAAGTACATTCTTTCAGGGGAACAAAATAGATCTGGGGAAAGAATCTAAGGATTTGGCTGTCTTGTAGAAGGCTGATAAGCTCAAGGTTACCTGTAAAAGAGTCTAGAAGAGAGAGAGGGGAGTGTCTCGAAATATTGTGGGCATGGCTGTTGGTACGTGGAAGCTAACCTGAATCAAACAGACAGAGTCAATGAAATCTTGAGAGCGTTGTACTCTCAAAAGCCATTTGTGTTATAAAGGAATAATAAATATTCATTGATTACATCATGGTACACTTCTTATCTCACTCATGCAACTGTGGACAGCTAGTAGTGGATGGCCTCCCTTGAATGTTTAGCCTGGCTGGCAGCTACGGTGCTGGGTCACATGTTTCTCATCATCTAACAGGCTAGCTTGGGTCCATTTACATGAGGTGGTTGCAAGGACCCCACCAGCAGCAAAAGGGAGGGCAGCTCAGATATGCATTTTTCTTTTTAAGTCTTTCCATCATGTTTGCACTGTCCCATTAGGCAAAACAAATCTCATGGCCAAGCCCAGCATCAGTGTGAGAGGGGGATGACTCATGGGCATGCATATGGGGAAGGGAATGACTTTTACAAACAATCTGTCACAGAGACCTTATGCTTTTCTTTCTTTTTCAATTTCTTTAAAAATTAACAAACAGGGCTTCCCTGGTGGCGCAGTGGTTGAGAGTCCGCCTGCCGATGCAGGGGACACAGGGTCGGGT
>NW_006776053.1:1595977-1604473 GCF_000442215.2 Lipotes vexillifer
CCTGCCGATGCAGGGGACACAGGTTCGTGCCCCAGTCTGGGAAGATCCCACATGCCACAGAGCGGCTGGGCCCGTGAGCCATGGCCGCTGAGCCTGCGCGTCCGGAGCCTGTGCTCTGCGACGGGAGAGGCCACGGCGGTGAGAGGCGCATGTACCGCAAAAAAAAAATAAAAATAAAAAAAATAAACAAACAAATTTATTTATTTATTTATTTATTTATGGCTGTGTTGGGTCTTCATTGCTGGGCACAGGCTTTCTCTAGTTGCAGTGAGCGGGGGCTACTCTTCGTCGCGATGCACAGGTTTCTCATTGCAGTGGCTTCTCTTTGTTGTGGAGCACGGGCCCTAGGTGCACGGGCTCAGTAGTTGTGGCGTACAAGCTTAGTTGCTCCGCGGCATGTGGGATCTTGCCAGGCCAGGACTCGAACCCATGTTGTCTGCAGTGGCAGATGGATTCTTAACCGCTGCGCCATCATGGAAGTCCCTCTTTTTCAGTTTTGAAAATATGTCTCTTAGAAAACAAAAATACTATACAGTGTATAAAGCAAGAAATAAAAAACACCTTACTGCTTTTCCTTTCTAGTTCCCAGAAATAACCACCACTGAAAATGCATTTTCTCTATATATTTATATATATGTCAGTTTATCTATTATTTTACATAAATGGGATCAAACTATATATAATATTCTCTAACATGCCTTTTTAGTTTAATAATATATCAGGTTTCTTTAATGCATATAGAATTACATCAATATTTACTGTGTAGAGTGTAGTATATAATGAACCAATTTACTTAACCAATCCCCTCCTGATGGACATTCATATTGCTTCCAGTTTTTCCCTGTCATAAAAATGCTGCAATAAACATCTTCATACTAATAAACTTGAACAGTTATGTGATATGAGTAAAAGGCAAATTTCTGTAAGTGGAATTAATGAGTAAAAGAAGATGTGCATTTCTGTACCAGATGTAAGACAATGAGTAAAAAAGCAAAAGGTTTTCCTACCCAAAATTTTCAGACACTACAATACAAGAATGAACTAGCAATTCCAGTTTTAAATCTATTTCCATTATCCTTACGATAAGTAGAAACTCATTTCAGATTACCGAATAGGCTACAGACACTAGTTTCCAAATTTATTGCAAGTTTTTATCCTTTTTATGTCTCCATGGATCTCTAGTGAGAGGGTGCATTAGGAAGAGCTAATCAGTTATTTGTATTTTTATTTTTTTTAGTTATTTCTGAGATATACATTTTAAAATACTAACTAGAATTATGACTTATAACATTATACCAGAACATATAAGATTTTTAGGAATTTCATGTAATGTCTGAAACATTTATATTAACATATTTCCATACAAATAACCCAAAGAAAGTTTAGCACTAGTTTTGTTTTTTTTAAGTTTTTAAATTTTATTTATTTTTTTATACAGCAGGTTCTTATTAGTCATCAATTTTAACACATCAGTGTATATATGTCAATCCCAATCTCCCAATTCATCCCACCACCACGCCCACCACCACCACCACTTTCCCCCCTTGGTGTCCATACATTTGTTCTCTACATCTGTGTCTCTATTTCTGCCCTGCAAACTGGTTCATCTGTACCATTTTAATAGGTTCCACATATATACATTAATATACAATATGTGTTTTTCTCTGACTTACTTCACTCTGTATGACAGTCTCTAGATCCATCCACATCTCAACAAATGACCCAATTTCGTTCCTTTTTATGGCTGAGTAATATTCCATTGTGTATATATATATGTACCACCGCTTCTTTATCCATTCGTCTGTCAATGGGCATTTGGGTTGCTTCCATGACCTGGTTATTGTAAATAGTGCTGCAATGAACGTTCGGGTGCATGTGTCTTTTTGAATTATGGTTTTCTCTGGGTGTATGCCCAGTAGTGAGATTGCTGGATCATATGGTAATTCTATTTTTAGATATTTAAGGAACCTCCATACTGTTCTCCATAGTGGCTGTATCAATTTACATTCCCACCAACAGTGCAAGAGGGTTCTCTTTTCTCCACACCCTCTCCAGCATTTGTTGTTTGTAGATTTTCTGATGAAGCCCATTCTAACTGGTGTGAGGTGATACCTCATTGCAGTTTTGATTTGCATTTCTCTAATAATTAGTGATGTTGAGCAGCTTTTCATGTGCTTCTCGGCCATCTGTATATCTTCTCTGGAGAAATGTCTATTTACGTCTTCTGCCCATTTTTGGATTAGGTTGTTTGTTTCTTTAATATTGAGCTGCATGAGCTGTTTATATATTTTGGAGATTAATCCGTTGTCCGCTGATTCATTTGCAAATATTTTCTCCCATTCTGAGGGTTGTCTTTTCGTCTTGTTTATGGTTCCCTTTGCTGTGCAAAAGCTTTTAAGTTTCATTAGGTCCCATTTGTTTATTTTTGTTTTTATTTCCATTAATCTAGCAGGTGGATCAAAAAAGATCTTGCTGTGACTTATGTCACAGAGTGTTCTTCCTATGTTTTCCTCTAAGAGTTTTCCAGTGTCCACTCTTAAAATTAGGTCTCTAATCCATTTTGAGTTTATTTTTGTGTATGATGTTAGGAAGTGCCCTAATTTCATTCTTTTACATGTAGCTGTCCAGTTTTCCCAGCACCACTTATTGAAGAGGCTGTCTTTTCTCCATTGTATATCCTTGCCTCCTCTATCATAGATTAGTTGACCATAGGTGCATGGGTTTATCTCTGGGCTTTCTATCTTGTTCCATTGATCTATAGTTCTGTTTCTGTGCCAGTACCATATTGTCTTGATTACTGTAGCTTTGTAGTATAGTCTGAAGTCAGGGAGTCTGATTCCTCCAGCTCCATGTTTTTCCCTCAAGACTGCTTTGGCTATTCGGGGTCTTTTGTGCCTCCATACAAATCTTAAGATTTTTTGTTCTAATTCTGTAAAAAAATGCCATTGGTAATTTGATAGGGATTGCACTGAATCTGTAGATTGCTTTGGGTAGTATAGTCATTTTCACAATGTTGATTCTTCAAATCCAAGAACATGGTATATCTCTCCATCAGTTGGTACCATCTTTAATTTCTTTCATCAGTGTCTTGTAGTTTTCTGCATACAGGTCTTTTGTCTCTTTAGGTAGGTTTATTCCTAGGTGTTTTATTCTTTTTGTTGCAGTGGTAAACGGGAGTGTTTCCTTAATTTCACTTTCAGATTTTTCATCATTAGTGTATAGGAATGCAAGAGATCTCTGTGCATTAATTTTGTATCCTGCAACTTTACCAAGTTCATTGATTAGCTCTAGTAGTTTTCTGGTAGCATCTTTAGGATTCTCTATGTATAGTATCATGTCATCTGCAAACAGTGACAGTTTTACTTCTTCTTTTCCGATTTGGATTTGTTTTATACCTTTTTCTTCTCAGACTGCTGTGGCTAAAACTTCCAAAACTTTGTTGAATAATAGCGGTGAGAGTGGGCAACCTTGTCTTGTTCCTGATCTTAGAGGAAATGGTTTCAGTTTTTCACCATTGAGAACGATGTTGGCTTTGGGTTTGTCATATATGGAGGTTACTCTGTTGAGGTAGGTTCCCTCTATGTACACTTTCTGGAGAGTTTTTATCATAAATAGGTGTTGAATTTTGTCAAAAGCTTTTTTTGCATCTATTGAGAAGATCATATGGTTTTTATTCTTCAATTTGTTAATATGGTATATCACATTGATTAATGTGCATATACTGAAGAATCCTTGCATCTCTCGGATAAATTCCACTTGATCATGGTGTATGATCCTTTTAATGAGTTGTTGGATTCTGTTTGCTAGTATTTTGTTGAGGATTTTTGCATCTATATTCACCAGTGATACTGCTCTGTAATTTTCTTGTTTTGTAGTATCTTTGTCTGGTTTTGGTATCAGGGTGATGGTGGCCTCACAGAATGAGTTTGGCAGTGTTCCTTCCTCTGCAATTTTTTGGAAGAGTTTGAGAAGGATGGGTGTTAGCTCATCCCTAAATGTTTGATAGAATTCACCTGTGAAGCCAACTGATCCTGGACTTTTGCTTGCTGGAAGATGATTTTTTTTTTTTTCTGGTACATGGGCCTCTCACTGTTGTGGCCTCTCCCACTGCAGAGCACAGGCTCTGGATGCGCACGCTCAGTGGCCATGGCTCACGGGCCTAGCCGCTCTGCGGCATGTGGGATCTTCTTGGACAAGGGCATGAATCCGTGTCCCGGGCATCGGCAGGCAGACTCTCAACCACTGCACCACCAGGGAAAACCCTGCTGGAAGACTTTTAATGACAGTTTCAATTTCATTACTTGTGATTGGTCTGTTCATATTTTCTGTTTCTTCCTGGTTCAGTCTTGGAAGCTTATACCTTTCTAAGAATTTGCCCATTTCTTCCAGGTTGTCCATTTTATTGGCATAGAGTTGCTGGTAGTAGTCTCTGAGGATGCTTTGTATTTCTGCCGTGTCTGTTGTAACTTCTCCTTTTTCATTTCTCATTTTATTGATTTGAGTCCTCTGCCTCTTTTTCTTGATGAGTCTTGCTAATGGTTTATCAATTTTGTTTATCTTCTCAAAGAACCAACTTTTAGTTTTATTGATCTTTGCTATTGTTTTCTTTGTTTCTATATCACTTATTTCTGCTCTGATCTTTATTTCTTTCCTTCTGCTAACTTTGGGTTTTGTTTGTTCTTCTTTTTCTAGTTCCTTTAGGTGTAAGGTTAGATTGTTTGAGATTTTTCTTGTTTCTTGAGGTAGGCTTCTATAGCTATAAACTTCCCTCTTAGAACTGCTTTTGCTGCATCCCATAGGTTTTGATTCATCATGTTTTCATGGTCATTTGTCTCTAGGTATTTTTTGATTTCCTCTTTGATTTCTTCAGTGATCTCTTGATTATTTAATAGCGTATTGTTTAGCCTCCACGTGTTTGTGTTTTTTACGGTTTTTTCCCTGTAATTCATTTCTAATCTCATAGCGTTGTGGTCAGAAAAGATGCTTGATGTGATTTCAATTTTCTTAAATTTACTGAGGCTTGATTTGTGACCCATGATGTTATCTATCTGGAGAATGTTCTGTGCGCACTTGAGAAGAAAGTGTAATCTGCTGTTTTAGGATGGAATGTCCTATAAATACCAATTAAATCTATCTGGTCTATTGTGTCATTTAAAGTTTATGTTTCCTTATTTATTTTCATTTTGGATGATCTATCCATTGGTGTAAGTGAGTTGTTAAAGTCCCCCACTATTATTGTGTTACTGTCGATTTCCTCTTTTATAGCTGTTAGCAGTTGCCTTATGTATTGAGGTGCTCCTATGTTGGGTGCATATATATCTATAATTGTTATATCTTCTTGGATTGATCCCTTGATCATTATGTAGTGTCCTTCCTTGTCTCTTGTAACATTCTTTATTTTAAAGTCTATTTTATCTGATATGAGTATTGCTACTCCAGCTTTCTTTTGATTTCCATTTGCATGGAATATCTTTTTCCATCCCTTCACTTTCAGTCTGTATGTGTCGCTAGGTCTGAAGTGGGTCTCTTGTAGACAGCATACAGATGGGTCTTGTTTTTGTATCCATTCAGCAAGCCTGTGTCTTGTGGTTGGAGCATTTAATACATTCACGTTTAAGGTAATTCTTGATATGTACGTTTCTATGACCTATTTCTTAATTGTTTTGGGTTTGTTTTTGTAGATCCTTTTCTTCTCTTGTGTTTCCCACTTAGAGAAATTCCTTTAGCATTTGTTGTAGAGCTGGTTTGGTGGTGCTGAATTCTCTTAGCTTTTGCTGGTCTGTAAAGCTTTTGATTTCTCCACTGAATCTGAATGAGATACTTGTCGGGTAGAGTAATCTTGGTTGTAGGTTCTTCCCTTCCATTACTTTAAGTATATCATGCCACTCCCTTCTGGCTTGTAGAGTTTCTGCAGAGAAATCAGCTGCTAACCTTATGGGAGTTCCCTTGTACATTACTTGTCGTTTTTCCCTTGCTGCTTTCAATAATTTTTCTTTGTCTTTAATTTTTGCCAATTTGATTACTATGTGTCTCGGCATGTTTCTCCTTCGGTTTATCCTGTATGGGACTCGCTGCACTTCCTGGACCTGGGTGGCTACTTCCTTTCCCATGTTAGGGAAGTTTTCGACTATAATCTCTTCCAATATTTTCTCGGGTCCTTTTTTTCTCTCTTCTCCTTCTGGGACCCCTATAATGCGAATGTGGTTGCATTTAATGTTGTCCCAGAGGTCTCTTAGGCTGTCTTCATTTCTTTTCATTCTTGTTTCTTTATTCTGTTCCGCAGCAGTGAATTCCACCATTCTGTCTTCCAGGTCACTTATCCATTCTTCTGCCTCAGTTATTCTGCTATTGATTCCTTCTAGTGTAGTTTTCATTTCAGTTATTGTATTGTTCATCTCTGTTTGTTTGTTCTTTAATTCTTCTAGGTCTTTGTTAAACATTTCATGCATCTTCTCAATCTTTGCCTCTATTCTTTTTCTGAGGTCCTGGATCATCTTCACTATCATTATTCTGAATTCTTTTTCTGGAAAGTTGCCTACCTCCACTTCATTTAGTTGTTTTTCTGGGGTTTTATCTTGTTCCTTCATCTGGTACATAGACCTCTGCCTTTTCATCTTGTCCAGCTTTTTGTGAATGTGGTTTTTGTTCCACAGGCTGCAGGACTGTAGTTCTTCTTGCTTCTCCAATCAGTTATTTTTATTTTATTTTTTTAATCAGTTATTTTTAAATTGAAGTTGCTATTAGAATCTTTAAGACTCTTACCAAGTGGCTACTGCTAGGAAGACAGTATTTTATATAAAAGCATTAGGCAGCAACATCAACTTCATGAGAACTGATAACCCTTGAGTGCTTCTTTAAAGATACTATGTAAAGCCTCTCTGCAAATTTTCAAGTAAGCATTTGCCTACAAGTTCCTTTGCATTTCCAAAACTGACAAATTTAATAAACCTCAGTAATACATCTTGTTAAGGGAGAAAACAGAATTAGAACTCAGTATTTTATTTCATGACTATATAATTTCAGGTGTTCAGTGGAAAGGGCTTTAGGGGAAGGGACTTTTCTATGAGGGCTAAAAGCACATAAAATGTGGTCGGCCTAAAAGGGTTAGAACAAGGCTCCAAACGTAAGTTGTAATATACAAGTATTTTCTGATTTATAGCTATGAACAATGTAGACTAAATTCTACACAATTTTCATTAAAAGAATTTAGTGCATCTACCATTCCAGTCTGAAGACTCAGCTATAAAGACAGCAATGTCTTTTTCAAAACAGTGTTTAAGTTTTTTTTTAAAAAAAACTTCCTAAAGGGTAAATCCCATGATCACCCTTTTTCTAGTGAAACATATAGTAGAAGCTATTATACTCTAATAGGATTAGAGTACAAAATTAACTAAGGTACTTTATAAAGAGTTTTAGATAAATTCTTCTACTATTCAGAGCTTGACTCTGGTTTTAAACTCTGAATATACCATCTGGTCATTATTACTGTCAGTAGAGATGGGAAATTAATGGTCCATGGAATTAAATTAAATGGGGCTGTGTGAATTAACCCATAAGCTAAATGACCTTCTATTTCACATTTTGCAAAGGCACCTCTGTTATAAATGGGCTGCTCATATTCTTTTGCCAAGTTTTCAGAGGAAATCGAAAGCGCGATGCTAATCTCACTCTGTTTTAAAATCCTCAACTCTTATCAGTGAAAGTTGGGAGACTATTAGTGCAAATGATTAAACCTACTTCTCAGAGATGTTTCAAATGTAAAGTCGAGATGGCACTTACGAAGTTTCTTCCAAGTTTCTATAAATTGACCACCTTTACTAAACTGAATTAGCTAAGATCACTGATGCCTACCGACACCTAAAATCCAAGTCCAACAGCTACTTTCCAGTCCTTATATCAGTTCTCCCTATGACACTGACATGGCTCATCACTTCCTCACCATCTTGTAACCTTCTCTTCTTTCTGTTCTAAAAGTCTCTTTCATTGGCTTCTCTTTCCTTAGTCCGGTCCTAAAATGCATGGCTTCCCCAGCATAGGTATGTGTAATACACATAAACACACACACACGGACACAGACACACAGACACACACACACACACACACACACACACACACTAAAATGAGGATCAGAAAGCTTAAATGATTTTCCTGGGAACTCATGGCCAGTAAATTGTTGAGTTATGACTGAAATTCATAACCCCTCTGTGCCTGTAATCTAATACTCTCTCCTTTCTACCACAGGGAAAAACAACCTAGATTTTGATTCTACATTAGTAAAGTCCTTCTCTGGGAGCTCACTCTTAGAATGCTGTTGACAACAACATTGTGACTTGTTTTGACAACAAGTCAAAAACTCTGAGTTGTGTCCTAATAAGCAGAAGATTAGGGCACACAGAGAGACACCTGGGATGCACGTGCTCAAAAAGACGACCATGTGAGGACAGAGCAAGAAAATGGCCATTTGCAAGCAAGCCAAAGAGAGAGGCTTCAGCAGGG
>NW_006776053.1:1604483-1621826 GCF_000442215.2 Lipotes vexillifer
GCCGACATGCTGACCTTGGACTTCCAGCCTCCAGAACTGTGAGAGAATAAACTTCTGTTGTTTAAGCCACCCAGAGTGTGGTATTTTGTTATGATAGCCCTAGCAAACCAAAATAGTAAGTGATAAGGTAGCCTTCAAATCCCAAAATACAAACGGGTGGGAACAAATCAGCAACAGCCAAAAGACCTGCACGCTATCAGTATCTGTGTGGGAAGAGAGAGAAGAAACAATGGGGACAGAGGATGGACTATGAAGAAGAGAACCTCCCAAAACAGCCAGTATGTATCCACTGGAAAGCACAGTGGACCATTATGAGAATAGAAGCTAAAAGGTGGAGGAATTCTGCCTGAGCCAATAGCCACATGTGGCTAATGAGTATTTGAAATGTGTCTAATTAGAATTGAAATGTGTGAAAGTGTAAAATATTCAGTGTACTTCAAAAACTCAGTATAAAAAAAAGAATGTAAAGATCTAAATACTTTTTCTATATTGATTACATGTTGAAAGAAAATAGTTTAGATATATTGGATCAAATAAAATACACTGTTAAAATTAATTTCACTTTTTTTTTTTATGTTTTGAAAATCTGGCTACTAGAAAAATTTTTTTTTTTTTTTTTTTTTTTTTTTTTTTTGGGGGTCTTTTCCCCCCCCCCCTTTTTTTTTTTTTTTTTTTTTTTTTTTTTTTTTTTTTTTTTTCCTTGCGTTATGCGGGCACGTGGGATCCCCCCGGACCGGGGCACGAACCCGTGTCCCCTGCACCGGCAGGCAGACTCCCAGCCACTGCGCCACCAGGGAAGTCCCTAGAAAAATTTTAAATCACATTTGTGGCTCACATTAAATTTTTGTCAGTCAATGCTTTTCTAGATCACGTGACTATGACACATACTGCACCCTGGTGGCAGCCCACCTCAACTGCAAGTGCAACTATTTTGGGTAGCAAACCATATAGAATGAAAGCAGGCATCACAAGCTTGTACAGATAGTTTAGGGTATTACCTCTGAAATAACATATTCTTTACCTGTTCGCAGAACTTTGCCTCTAGGAAAGTATTAATTTTTTGAAGTAAGAGAAAGCGGAAAAAAAAAGAGGGACGAGAGAAGTAAGAGAGAGCGCAAGAGGGGGTGGGGGGAGAAAGGGGAGAGTGGAAAAACCCATTAATTTCTCAGTTATCCTTTCCTATATAGGAACCAGAGCATCCTAAAAATAGGCTGTTGAAGAAAGCATTGTAGATGATTTCTTCTTTACTTTGAAACATAAGGAGCATATTTAATAAAAATTTCTGCCATTATTTTTATTTAAGATCAATACACTTCACTTTGGTGCACTTCTTTGCATATTTGTTTATTTATTGCCTCCAACATTTATTTTGGCTTTGAGTATTTGCTCCTCTGGAGTCAAATAATTAGTGATTTGCAGGCCTCTGCTGTTTCAAAAGTCATGGATATCACTGGTAGGCACAGGTGCATATCTCAAATACATGTCTCAAGATGCTGCCTTAAATAATCTCATCAAGTATTCCATTCTGCTTCCACAGTCTTAGTCACCATGGTAACTAGAACCCTGCAAGTACTTAGGCTTTTGATGGTTTTCTGACATTATTCACAGCTATTTCTAACATCATCCTCACTTCATTACTACTGTAACTACATATGCAAGAGCTATTATAAGCAATACACCATTCATTTTATCTATTTCTCACTCTCTGGACTATGTTTTCTTACACGGTGAGTGGATAGAAGAGACTATTTATTATGCACATATTATAAGGAGGTATTTTCAGTCAAGTTGTAGTGATGTGCATGAACCTAGAGTCTGTCATACAGAGTGAAGGAAGTCAGAAAGAGAAACACAAACATCATAAATTAACGCGTATATACGGAATCTAGAAAAATGGTACTGATGAACCTATTTGCAGGGCAGGAAAAGAGACGCAGATGTAGAGAATGGACTTGTGGACATGGCGGGGAAGGGGAGGGTGGGATGAATTGACATATTGACATATATACACTACTATGTGTAAAACAGACAGCTAGTGGGAAGCTGCTGTATAGCACAGGGAGCTCAGCTCAGTGCTCTGTGATGACCTAGAGGGCTGGGATGGGGGGTGGGGGTGGGAGGGAGGTTAAGAGAGAGGGGATATATGTATATATGTAGCTGATTCTCTTCGTTGTACAGCAGAAACTAACACAACATTGTAAAGCAATAATACTCCAATAAATAAATAAAGTTGGTCTAATAGATCTATATCAAGCCCTGCTGCCTGATATCAGAAAATGCACCTTTTTTACTTACTGTTGGAATATTTACATATTTGGCTGTATATTGGGCCACTACAAAAATCTCACTCATTTAAAAAAATATTTTAAAAAAGATATTCATGGCTGGGAAAATCAAAAGGCTCTGACAACTTGGACGACAACTTACTACATATAAGGCGAAAAGATACACCTTCAAGAGTAAAGAGAAAGTTTATTGTACCCAAATAAGGTATTACGTATATAGAAACTCTAGCCTTTCATGCACTGAAACATACTTTTTCACTCTGCTCATAAACAGTTAAAAAGCCCAAGTGAGGGAATACAAGGGGGTTGCTGTCGTGCTGTATGTTCTTTCTTTGTCCAAGTACAAGGCCCATGGATATGTTCAGTTTGCAAAAAATACACTTATAATACATGTACTTTTCTGCAAGCATATTAACACTGCAATAATAAGTTTAATAACCAGCTTGTGAGCTCAAGAAAGAAAGAGAAAACACAAAGGAAAGCTTGCCAAAAGATAAGCACCAACAGTGAAGGGAAGGCTGGGAATCACAGGCCCCATGTTAAAAGCTGACTCTGGGACTTTCCTGGGGGCGCAGTGGTTAAGAATCTGCCTGCCAATGGAGGGGACACAGGTTCGAGCCCTGTCCTGAGAAGATCTCACATGACACAGAGCAACTAAGCCCTTGCGCCACAACTACTGAATCTCACGCACCTAGAGCCCGTGCTGCACAACAAGAGAAGCCACCGCAATGAGAAGTCTACACACCACAACGAAGAGCAGCCCCAGCTCGCCACAACTAGAGAAAGCCGCACACAGCAACGAAGACCCAATGCAGCCATAAATAAATAAATTTATTAAAAAAAAAAAAAAAAGCTGATGCTATTCCACCTAGACTCCCACTTCACCCCTTTCCCCAAAGTTCCAAAACTGGTCCAGAGCCACTCCCAATATATTTCTTTCTCTATAAGCACTGTGATTCTGTTTTCTATCCAGACCAACAGAAAAATGGGGGGTTGGGAGGGGGATGACCAAAAAAACTCTTCTTTTAATTATTCCCAAGGAATCTTTTCTATTTCAAAAGAAATGTGCAAAAACTACATCAACGCTTGAAAGCAGAGATGTGTTTAATTTCCATAACTCAAAGAGGTTCTTCGGAGAAAAGTGTGGGGAAGAATGCCACACATCCCTCCAACCTACCACCATGGGCAACTAACAGACCTACAGATGTTCTGATCGCTTTCCAATCGAGGTCTAACAATGAACAAAACACTTTCATTTATATAAACAAGCACAGAAAATACACACACTCACATGCACCAGACACCGTGAGGAAATCAGCCCCCCAAAAGAAAGAGACCAAACTGAGCACTAAGAGCAAAGAGTCCCCACTAAGAGTTAATATGGCTTATAGAACATAAATTTAACAGAGAACTTCTGATAAAACAAGATCATGTAAAACATACTATTTTCACAATTTGCTTTTTTTAGTTTAACCACATACTGTGGGCAACTCTTCATTTATATCTCCACCAACATCTTTTTAATATTTCTATATTATTCTGTGTGTGTGTGTGTGTGAAATGAATTTTCTTTAAAAATGAAAAGAAAGGGGCTTCCCTGGTGGCGCAGTGGTTAAGAATCCGCCTGCCAATGCAGGGGACACAGGTTCGAGCCCTGGTCCGGGAAGATCCCACATGCAACGAAACAACTAAGCCCGTGAGCCACAACGAAACAACTAAGCCACAACTACTGAGCCCGTGAGCCACAACTACTGAGCCGGTGCACCTAGAGACCATGCTCCGCAACAAGAGAAGCCACCGCAATGAGAAGCCCGTGCACTGCAACGAAGAGTAGCTCACCGCAACTAGAGAAAGCATGCATGCAGTAATGAAGACCCAGGACAGACAAAAATAAATTTTCTTAAAAATGCAAAGAAAAAGGAAAAGAGTCAGAGTACTAATCTCTCAGTAAACTACAGACTTGCATTGGCACTAGCCTCATCTGCTCAAACAAAAACCCAAAAGCATATAGAGAAGATATATACTTTACTCACCATAAATCTAGTTTTTGTAGAAATAATTAAGGCTTGTTTAAAATGAAGGGGACCTGGGACTTCCCTGGTGGCGCAGTGGTTAAGACTCCACACTCCCAATGCAGGGGGCCCGGATTCGATCCCTGGTCAGGGAACTAGATCCCACATGAATGCCACAACTAAGAGTTCACAGGCCACAACTAAGGAGCCCACGTGCCGCAACTAAGAAGGCAGCGAGCTTCAACTAAGGAGCCTGCCTGCCGCAACTAAGACCCGGTGCAACCAAATAAATAAATAAATATTAAAAAAATAAAAAAATAAAATGAAGGGGACCCTTCACACAAAACACTGAAAATAAATCCCTGGTGGATTTGCTTACCCACTTTTCTAGGTCAGAATGATATCATGAAATGATCACCACAATAAGTCACAATAATAACATCCATCACCATACACAGATATCAAACTATTTTTTTTTGTGATGAGAACTTTTAAGATCAACTTTTTAGCAACTTCCAAATATACAATACAGTATTATTAACTACAGTCACCACACTATACATTATATCCCTATTACATATTTACGCTATAGCTGTAAGTTTGCCCTTTTTAACCCCCTTCACCCATTGCACCCCCGTCCCCCTCTTCTGCTTCTGGCAATCACCAATCTGTCCTCTGTACCTATGAGCTCGGTTGTTTCTTTTGTCTTTTGCTTTGGTTTTTGTTGTTGTTATTTTTAGATTCTACATAAAGTGAGATTATATGGTATTTGTCTTTCTTTGCGTGACTTATTTCATTTCAGCATAATGCCCTCAAGGTCTATCCAGGTTGTAAATTCCAAGATTTCCTTCATTTTCAATGGTTGAAGAATATTCATACATATATACATATATATATATATATATATATACACACACATACATATATATATATATATATATATATATATATATATATATATATTCCACAATTTCTTTATCCATTCACCCATCAGTGGACACTTACATTACTTCCATATCTTGGCTACTGTAAATAATGCTTCAATGAATATGGGGGTGTATATATCTTTTCAAGTTAGTGTTTTCATTTTTTTCGCATAAATGCCCAGAAATAGAATTGCTCGATCCTGTGGTAGTTTTAACTTTTTAAGAACCTCCATAACCTATGGTGGCTGCACCAATGTGCATTGCCTCCAACAGTGCACAAGGGCTCCCTTTTCTTCACATCCTCACCAACACGTGGTATTTTTTTGTCTTTTTGATAACAGCCATTCTGACAGGTGTGAGGTGATATCTCATTGCGCTTCGATTTGCGTTTTCCTGATGATTAACAATGTTGGGCACATTTTCATGTACCTGTTGACCACCTGTACATCTTCTTTGGAAAAATAACCAGTCAGATCTTCTGACCATTTTCTAATCAGATTGTTTGTTTTTTTGCTTTTGAGTTGTACGAAAAAGATTAATTCCTGAACCCAATATAGTTTTAAGTACTCAAGAACTAAACTGAAATAGGTATCCTAAGCATTATAATAAACTTCTCTGACAATGAATAAACAGTCCTAAAGATGAGATCTCACACAATTTTTCCATGTGTTAGGGTTTCCTACTATTTCCACAGACACAATTTTACTCTGCAGTTACTTTAAAAATAAATAAAACCTTTGTTATGGTTAAAATGGCACTTTAAAAGAAACAAAATGAGGGAATTCCCTGGCAGTCCAGTGGTTAGGACTCAGCACTTTCAGTGCCATAGGCCCAGATTCAAGCCTTGGTTGGGGAACTAAGATCCCACCAGCCACACGGTGTGGCCAAAAAAAAAAAAAAAAATCAAAATGAGAACAGTTTTGAGCTGGTAAAATATTTACACAACCAAAACACTGAAAAAGAAGGTGAAGTTCACCTTCATTTTTAGGTAACACGTATTTTTGGTATGTGGCCAAAGGATAGAGATGTATCTGAAAGTGATTTATACACTGTGGAGTGCTATGTGGAAGTGTGTTCTGTCATTGTTACTGTTTCAGCAGTCACAGAGTGATTTGAGTCCAGCAGAGAGTCTCCAGCAGAAGACTACTTGAACTTTATGATTCATTTATGATTCGGAATCAGATCCGGAAAATAACCCTTTTTAAAAAGAGAAATGCCACTGCTAAATTCAATATGCTTCTCAGACATACTGAATAAAGAATTTCCATTCACAAACACATCAAAATTTCTAGTGTCTGTCTTATTTGAATATACAGATAGAACAGCTAGTAAACTTTGGATCAAATACATAATATCTAGTTTTTTAAAAAGCAGTATAGCTAAAACTGCTGATATGAAATGACAAGGTGAAATGTGTTGGGTATATGGTGGACAAACTGAATACATTTTCTAAAAATGCTGAGAAAAAGAATAGAGATGAAAATCAAAAGAGAGTAGAAGGTTAATAGAGGCTTTAGATTGCAAATTTAATCTAAGCATTACAGGTACGAACAAGAAAGGAGAAACAGGGAACAAGCATGAAGAAAGAAAAAATGAATTAATCAATTGAAAAAAAATGTTTTCTGATAAAGAAATGCCTAAGATCTCATACCATACACAAAAGTTAACACAAAATGGGGCTTCCCTGGTGGCACAGTGGTTAAGAATCCACCTGCCAATGCAGGGAACATGTGTTCGAGCCCTGCTCTGGGAAGATGCCACATGCCGTGGATCAACTAAGTCCATGTGCCAGAACTACAGAACCTGCACTCTAGAGCCCATGAGCCACAACTACTGAGCCCGCACACCACAACTACTGAAGCCCGCACACCTAGAGCCTGTGCTCCACAACAAGAGAAGCCACCACAGTGAGAAGCCTGCACACCGTAATGAAGAGTAGCCCCTACTCACTGCAACTAGATAAAGCCCACGCGCAGCAATGAAGACCCAACGCAGCCAAAAATAAAATAAAATAAATAAAAAAACTTATAAAAAAGTTAACACAAAATGGTTCACAGACCTAAATGTAAGAGCTAAAACCACAAGACTCTTAGAAGGAAACATCATCCGAGTAAATCTCGGTCACCTCAGGTTAGGCAATGATTTCTTAGATACGACACCAAAAGTACAAGTGATGAACGAGAATGACAAGTTGGACTTTATTAAAATTAGAAGTATTTGTGCTTCAAGGGACACCATCAAGAAAGTGATGAGACAACTCATAGAACGGGAAAATATATATCTGCAAATCATTACATCTTACAAGGGACTTGTATCCAGAATATACAGAAAATGACTAATTACAACTTTAAAATTAAAAGATAAATAAACCTATCTGAAAATGATCAAAGGATTGGAATAAATATTTTCTCCAAAAAAAGACATAAAAATGGCCAATAAGCACATGAAAAGATGCAACATCATTAGTCATTAGGGAAATGCAAATCAAAACCATAATGAGATACAACTTCACACACACTAGGATGGCTATCATCAAAAAGACAGACAATAACAAGTGTTGGTGAGGATGTGGAGAAACTGGAACCCTCATACATTGCTGGAGGTACAGTCTCCTTGAAAAACAGTCTAGAAGTTCCTCAAAACGTTAAACTTAGAGTAAGTACCATATGAGCCAGCAATTTCACTCCTAGGTATATATTCAAGAGAACTGGAAACACATGTTCATCCAAAACCTTGTTCACAAGGTTTTGGCTGAAACCCAACTTAGCCAAAAATAAAATAAATAAATAAATAAATTTATTTATTTATTAAAAAAAAAAGACTTCAAACCAGGGTGTACTGGGGTAGTTTTCTGAATTATAATAGTGAAAGAAAAGAATTCTTTAAAAAGATGCATTTAATCTATAAAGCAAAAGAAACCAAACTGATCTCAAAGATCTCTTCTGTAGCACAAAATAGGAAGCAGCAGAGTGTGGGAGTTAAGAACACTGTCTTTGGAATCCTTCATTTAACAGATGTTTGTGAAGCACCTGTGACGTGCAAGACCCTGGCTTAGCAGAGAAACAGTGACACACAGGGTCCTACTCCTAGGGATATTTCATTCTAATGTAGGAAGACATCATAAGCAAATAAGATCACTTGAGGTAGTGATGAGTTTTATGAAGAAAATTAAATGAATATAGAGATGAGAAAGTGACTGAAAGTGTAGCTTTAAATACAGTGGTCATGGAGGACTCATTTGATTACCCTGTATTATCTTTATAATTGTAAATTTTTTTAAAGATATATATATATATTTTTTCTATTGTGAAGACATATTTACTCTCATGCAGTTATTTAATAACCGATGTTGAGTTAAAAGCTCCTTCAGTATCTCCAAGGTGAGCAGAAAGGTGCATTACCCAGTGCAGGTTACCCTCCTCACTTAAGGGCATTCTTCTTTGGGGAGGTGGGAATTAAAATGGGCACAGCATTTTAGTTGCTCAACATTATTTACTGTTTACGAAGCCAGGTAAATTACATATAAGTAGACTCCAAACATTCTACTAAAACCACAACTAAGCAGCAGAGTATCAAAATGATTAAACCTTAAGCAACTATATTAGAGTCAAAAAATCTACAGGCAAGATTCAAAAAACTTATAAAGCAGAAGGGCAATAAACTTCTGATAGGCAGTAAACTTAATTCACAGAACTTTCTTATCCTTCCTTATTCTCTCAGCTGTATGTAACTCCATGAAGCAGGCTTTGTAAACGTCTTCCAACTCCTCCCAGTCAGAGGCTTTGCCATATTCCTAACATTGCATTTTAGAGACTTATTATTTTGATAGATTGGACTTTTAAAAAAATTTTTTAAAGAAGTGTCTTGGAGTACAGTTGATTAAAGATATATTCTTTAGGGACTTCCCTGGTGGTGCAGTGGTTAAGACTCCGGGCTCCCAATGCAGGGGGTTGGCGGTTCGATCCCTGGTCAGGGTACTAGACCCCACATGCATGCTGCAGCTAAGAGTTCACATGCCACAATTAAGGAGCCCGCGTGCCACACCTAAGGAGCCAGTGAGCGGCAAATAAGGAGCCCAAGAGCCACAACTAAGGAGCCCGCCTGCTGCAACTAAGACCCAGAGCAACCAGATAAATAAAAAATAAATTAAAAAATAAATAAATAATATTTTTAAAAGATACATTCTTTAAAAAGAATTTTTAAAATTAATTTATTAATTTTTTTTGGTTGCATTGGATCTTCATTGCTGCGTGCAGGCTTTCTCTAGTTGTAGCAAGCGGGGGCTACTCTTTGGTGCGGTGCATGGGCTTCTCATTGCGGTGGCTTCTCTTGTTGTGGAGCACGAGCTCTAGGTGCGCGGGCTTCAGTAGTTGTGGCATGTGGGGTCAGGAGTTGTGGCCCATGGGCTTAGTTGCTCCACGACATGTGGGATCTTCCCAGAGCAGGGCTCGAAACCATGTTCCCTGCACTGGCAGGGGGGTTCTTAACCACTGCACCACCAGGGAAGCCCAAAAAGATATATTCTTTGTGTGTGTGTGTGTGTGTGTGTGTGTGTGTGTGTGTGTTTGCAGTACGCGGGCCTCTCACTGTTGTGGCCTCTCCCGTTGCGGAGCACAGGCTCCGGACGCGCAGGCTCAGCGGCGGCTCAGCGGCCATGGTTCACGGGTCCAGCCGCTCCGCGGCATGTGGGATCTTCCCGGACCGGGGCACAAACCCGTGTCCCCTGCATCGGCAGGTGGATTCGCAACCACTGCGCCACCAGGGAAGCCCAAAGATATATTCTTTAAAATAAACTCTGGCAGTACAATTCCGATCCTAGGGATGTAGAATAAAATTATAAAATATGTGAAAAGAAGATTGCATTTTTACCCAGAAATAAATTGCAAATTAAAAATAACTCACTGGGCTTCCCTGGTGGCGCAGTGGTTGCAAATCTGCCTGCCGATGCAGGGGACACGGGTTCAAGCCCTGGTCTGGGAAGATCCCACATGCCGTGGAGTGGCTAGGCCCGTGAGCCACAACTACTGAGCCTGCGCGTCTGGAGCGTGTGCTCCGGAACGGGAGAGGCCGCGACAGTAAGAGGCCCACGCACCGCGATGAAGAGTGGCCCCCACTCGCCGCAACTGGAGAAAGCCCCCACACAGAGGCAAAGACCCAACACAGCATAAATAAATAAATAAATAAAAATACTTTATCAGGAAAAAAAAAACTCACCAAACACAACACTGTAAATCAACTATACTTCAATAATTAATTAATTAATTAACTCACAATCTTTAAAATTATTCACTCCTATATAAAGTTTCCCAAAAAAACCTATTTATCCTTAATATTTTACCCATAGCATGAATTTATTTATGATTGAAACTAAGCTATTGAAGCTTTAGGTCTGAAGTAAGTCAATATCCTAAGAATCTCATGAAATGAAATACGGCTAAACCATTTAAATAAAACAAAATGGTACAAAATTATTTACCCACCACGCACAAGAATACACAACCAAAGACACATTTTGACAAAATTGCATATAGCTTCTGCTACCAGTCAGTCAGGGCACACACAACTAATGTAAAAATAACACTGTCTAGAACACTCTTATTTTAGTTAACAGATACTTCATCCTAAGAAAAAGAAAGAATAAAAGAAATAAGCAAATAAACAAGTATACAGAAAATGTAACAGAAGAGAAGCCCCAGGTTCACTTGCACATGCATCCCAGACTCCTTAGTTATCGCAATGTGTAAAATGAGATGTAAAATATGTATGATGTGGAGTAAGGTATACAAGACCATCTAACAAAACAGCCCTCTCAACTTGAGTAAAACAATATAAGTTATCCTCTTCTGTTGTTTTCTCACCTGAGAATGAAGAAAAGAAGCATGATCATCTCTAGTACAGATATTTACATAACATTCTATCCATAACTTTTCAGAAACTTACCACACATCAGCCATGGAAAAAAAAGATACAGAACTAGATAAAAGTTTAAGGCATCAAGAGTCCACTAACCTTAACCCGTTGAACAGTTGCTTAGATTTATCCAGAAGGTAACAAAAATCTGTAACTGTTTTCCTCTCTCCCTGTGGGATGTCATCTTCAGCACCTCCAGAGGACATGATTTCTTTAAGAGCAAATTCAGTCCTGTAAGAAAACATATGTCTATTTACCAAGTAGGTGAAAATAAAAAGAGAAACAGACCTTAGTTATATCATCTGATAGCATTTGTTTATGATAGAGACATCTTCTGATTACAATCAAATCATCAAAATAATTTAAGTATAAGATGGTGTGGAAGAATACACAATCTCATATGGTGGG
This sequence comes from Lipotes vexillifer, assembly GCF_000442215.2. NCBI lineage: Eukaryota > Metazoa > Chordata > Mammalia > Artiodactyla > Lipotidae > Lipotes > Lipotes vexillifer. The sequence goes on from NW_006776053.1 coordinate 1,616,025, forward strand.
TAGGAATGAAAATTGGTACATCCATTTTAAAAAGCAGTTTTTATAATATTATTTCATCCAATAAATATTATTTGAATGGCTAAAATGTTCCAGGCACTCCTCTACATGGTTAAGAATAAAAAATGTTGAACCTTTTAACCTATTTATCTATTTGATCCATTCTGTATATCCATCCCAGAAAATGATCCTACAAATGGAAAACCCTTTGTCCATAAAGATATTTATTTCGGTACCATAGTATTTAAAAGCTGTTATGAAACTAAAAAAAACAAAGAGGGAAATGGCTAAGTACTTCATAGAACACTAATGACTACACTCTACCCTATCACTAACTTACAGTTATACTTAAGATGATAAAGCAATAATATGGATATACTTCAGTATAAAAGGGTTATATAAAAACCACACGCACACACACACACACACACACACACACACATGTACATATATTTTAAAGCTATTTATTACTGAATCCAAGCTATCTTCCCATGCAATCAATCATGTTAATCAGCCATTTTAAAAACAGCAAGTTGCCGGATAGTATACATAGTATGAACCTATGCTAAAGAAAAAAAAATTCATTTGTGTTCACACACAGATAGAAGTCCCTGGGACAACACAGGGAAATCTGGTCCCAGTGCAGGGTGAAAAAACAGGCAGAGCAGGCAAGGACCAGGCACCAGAGATGGTAGTTGGGGGTGGTACAGTTATTTTGGCAAATATTTTTCTCTCCAACATTGTCTTAAACAGACAATTGCGGTTGCAAGGCAGGAAAACTGTAGCAAGCCTAGAACTGCCAAGGGGCTGCAGGGTAACACATGGGTGGCACCGCAGCCAGCTGTTGGGGAAGTAGTTTACAACACGCACTGACAGCACTGGGTAGTCCTGCATGTTCACAAGTTCCTTCTTCCCACCACTTCTTTCCGCACGTCATGGACTAGGTGGTTTTAACAAAGGAAAACAGACCTTGAAAAGTGCAGAGTCTGGGAAGGGAGTCCACACTACAGTGATCCTGGATAAGTCATCTCCCACACTCAACAACCCCCTGCCTTCATTCTCTAAACCCAGAAGGAGATGCAGAAGCGAGGCACAAACTGTACTTTCTCCAGCCCTCCCCATATAGTTCATGAGCCAACGTGGCTAATATCCCCAGGACACAGGAGTTTACAGGAGAAAAACACAAAATAAAAGTTCAAAATAAACAAATTCAATAAGAAAGGATATTAGATATAAAGCAGGAAGAAAATATCATAATGAAGCAAATAAAAATACTGGGTATGAAAAATATAATCAGTGAAATAAACTTAGTAGATGGATAAACTAAATAACAGAAAAGATACAGATGAACAAATTAATAAACTAAAACATCAGGTTTAAGGTACTCTGCCAAAAGACATCAGGAAGAGATAGAATACACAAAAGAAAATTCAAGAGATATGGAAAAGGGAAATGAAGGAAATCAACATCCACATCATAGCATATAAAGAAGAAAGAAAAAATCATGAGAAGGCAATAAATACTTGCAGAAATAAACTTCTATAAACTTCCCAGAATTAGAGAAAATATAAAACCTCAAACTAAAAGGACTCAAAGAATGTTAAAGGAAAGAAAAGATAAAGAAATAATCCCACAGCCAGAAATATTAAAGTGAAACTTAAGAATCCGAAGAAGCCCTCTCTCATTCCCTAACTATCCAGTCCTACAGCCATTAGGTGGGGCAGAGCACAGCAGGTGTCCACACAGAGGGTAGCCTCCTGGGTATCAGAGCACAAATTGTGAAGAGACCATCAACATCCATACAAAGGGCCAGCTTGCATGGGACGGTGGAGGCTGAGTGCAGTGAGAAGGGTAACCACGAATGGGGACTGGCATGAGGAGTGAGAGCCTGAGCAGGGTGAGAAGGGCATGTCCACATGGAAGAGTTCAGAGGTAGAGAGAGATCTGTCATATATAGCGATTCATCAAATAAGAAAATCTACTAAGGAAAAGGGGACCCAGAGTTCTCTGTAAGAGAAAGAAAACACAAACATGGAAAGGGAAAAGGTTAGAATGAACCCTGTGGATTGAAACTGGAGATATGGGTAAACTAATGGATGTTTAAAAAGAGTGATATATCTCTCAGCTCCCTTAATGACATTCTGAGTGTGGTTGGCGTATTTTCAGAGAGGGAGAGGAAGGTACTCCTAATGCACGACAGACTGGCCCACAGTGGCCACTCTGTTCCTAGAAGTGCAACAGCTTCCATCTGCATCTGGGGTTTCACCAACCCTCTCTTGTTTTTCCTTTCCCAGCCAAGGCCACTTTTGATGCCATTTCCAAGACCTACCTTTACCTCACTCCTGATCTCTGGAAAGAAATAGTGTTCACCAAGTCTCCATATCAGGAATTCACTGACCATCTTGTAAAGACCCACACAGAGTTTCTGTGCAGAGGACCCAGGCTCCAGCTGTAGCCACCACATATTTTTATATGAGAAAAGTAAAGTGAATGAAGCCAGTTAAAAAGAAAAAGAAAGAGAGAGACATAAATGTCTCGGGGGGGAGGGGGAGGCGTGATGTGTACATAAGTATACTCCCCAGTTCTGTAAATCTGTCTAGTGAGAGGGCCTGGGAACAGTGACCATTCCCCACCGCCCGACCCCCACCAATGGTATGAACATACCTAGCACCCAAATCTTGGCTTCTAACACCATTCTCCAATAAAGGGAACCAGAGCTCCTTGGAGAATTGTAATTGTCTAATTACAGCCCTGGAGCAGAAAAAGTACAAGATGAATCTGGAATATCCTGTGCCAGAGAGCAACAAAGTGCTCAAAGAATGATAGACACATAAGAAAAGGATATAGGACTTAATTGTCCATCAACAGATGAATGATAAAGAAAATGTGGTATATGTACAAAATGGAATATTATTCATCCATAAAAAGGGGAAGTCCTGCTATTTGCAACAACATGGATGGACCTTGACAGCATTATGCTAAGTTAAATAAGTCACATAGAGAAAGACATATACTGTATGATCTTACTTATATGTGGAATCTTACAGAAAAAAACAAACTCATAGAAACAGAGAATAGATTGGTGGTTTCTGGAAGTGGGGGTGGGGAGTGATAGAAAACTGTGAAGGTGGTCGAAGGGTACAAACTTCCACTTATAAGATAAATAAGTTCTGGGGATGTAATCTACAATATGGTGACTATAGCTAACAAAATTGTATTATACATTTGAAAGTTGCCAACAAAGTAGATCTTAGTTCTTATCACAAGAAAAAAATTTTTGTAACTGTGTGAGGTGATGGATGATAACCAAACTTATTGTGGTAATCATTTTGCAGTATATAATACATCAAATCATTATGTGTACACCTTAAACTAATAGAATGTTATATGTTAATGACATCTCAATAAAACTGGAATAAATGAATAAAAATAAAAAATAAAATCAAGCATTACAAAAGGATCTAGGATCTAGCTTGAGGGAGCATCCACTAGCCAAATTGGGGATAATTTCAGCATCAAAACAAATAATGATAGTAATGGATTATAACCTATTAAATAAAATAAGAAATGATAAAGCAATACTGACATAAGTGAATGAATAAATGTAAAGTCTGATAGTGAATGGGATAGTTTCAGAGTACTTGCCCACAAAATACACATTAATTCCAAAAGGAAAAAGTAACATCACAACAATGGAATCTGGCAGACATCACCTTGATTAAGTGACCAAAATGAACATCATTCATAATCAGACAAATCAAAGTCCTCTACCACCTGATAGGATGAGAAGTGGTTTTCCTGCCAAAGAGACCTAATCATGAGGAAACAGACAAAACCAAATTGGGAGAGATATTCTACAAAATAACCAAACTGTAATCTTCAAATATGTCAAGGATATTCCCCCAAAGAAAAGGGAAGACTGAAGTGCGATGCCTGATTCAGAGCTGGATCTTTCTGCTGTAAAGGATGTTATTGGGACAAGTGGTGAAGCTTGAATGGAATCTGAGAAATAGATGGTAGTAATACATCAATGTTAATTAGAAAAAAATATGAAACCTGGAATTCCCTGGCAGTCCAGTGGTTAGGACTCTGCACTTCCACTTCAGGGGCCACAGGTTCAATCCCTGATCAGGGAGCTAAGATCCTGCATGCCACGTAGTGTGCCACCCCCCCCCAAAAAAAAAGAAAGAAAGAAAAAAACCTTACCAGTAACCAACGAAAAAAAAACCCTAATACAACAAAGTTAGCACATTAAAAATATACTAATTATTTAGCACACTGAATGTGTCAACAGATGAATGGATAAAAAAGATGTGGTATATATATATATATAATAGAATATTACCCAGCCATAAAAAAGAATGAAATAATGCCATTTGCAGCAACCTAGAGATGAACCTAGAGATTATCATACTAACTGCAGTCAGACAGAGAAAGACAAATATCATATGATATCACTTATGTGTGGAATCTAGAAAATGATACAAATGAACTTATTAACAAAACAGAAACAGACCCACAGACATAGAAACCAAACTTACCATTACCAAAGGGGAAGGGGAGGGATCAATTAGGAGTTTGATATTAGCAGATATAAACTACTATATATTGAATAAACAACAAAGTCCTACTGTATAGCACACAGAACTATATTCAATATCTTATAATAAACCATAATGGAAAAAGAATATGAAAATGAATATATATAATACCTACTTTGCTGTACACCAGAAGTTAACACAACATTGTAAATCAACTATACTTCAATTAAAAAATAATATGCTGCAACTTAGACCCTGTGCAGCCAAATAAATAAATAAATATTTTTTAAAAACAAAAATAATAATAATAAAAAAGAAAGTCTATAAAATTTTCAAAAGGCAAAATAAAGTAATGAACATACAAAAAAATACGCTAATTACTGCAGTTGAGTATGCACTGAAACCAGCATATTCACTAGGGGCAGTGTAAAATAGTGCAGACCCTGGAGATTCACTGTATGTATCAGGAGATACATTTATTCTATTAGACTCAGCAATTACACTTCTGGAAACTTATCTTAAGGAACATGTTAACCATCATTACTGATAAATTACTCATAACACAGGGAACTGGTGTTCCCCTCCACCTTCCGCTCTCACATAATTACCTATTTTTCAACCTCACTGAAATATGGGCAAGTCTCTGAACCAATTCTACTCTTAAATAACATCACAATTTTACACGTTATTCTCTTCGCCTATTTTGGTCACCTGGAAAGTTTATATTCATAGTTTAAGACATTATTCAAATGACAACTTTTCAGACTTTCCTTGAAAACCTAATCTCTCCCTGGCACTTACATATGATCAAGTCGGTAGAGGCTTCTCCAGTGACACCACAAAAAGTTATACATGAAACAAATGTTTATTAAAAAAAGTCTGTCTCACTGTCTAGACCTACACTGTCCGAAATTATAGTTACTGGCCACATGTGGCTACTGAGCACTTGAAACATGGCTACTCTAAGTTGGGATGTGTTGTAAATGTAAAATACACCAAATTTAGAAGATTTAGCATGAAAAAAGATGTAAAAATCTCAGTAATAATTTTTATACCGTTACATGTTGAAATAATGTTTTGGTTATTTAGTCAAATAAAATACATTATTAAAATTAGTTTCAGGGGCTTCCCTGGTGGCGCAGTGGTTGGGAGTCCGCTTGCCGATGCAGAAGACACGGGTTTGTGCCCCGGTCTGGGAAGACCCCACATGCCGCGGAGCGGCTGGGCCCGTGAGCCATGGCTGGTGGGCCTGTGGGTCCGGGGG
>NW_006776053.1:1623409-1669311 GCF_000442215.2 Lipotes vexillifer
TTGCGGTACGTGGGCCTCTCACTGTTGTGGCCTCTCCCGTTGTGGAGCACAGGCTCTGGACGCGCAGGCTCAGCGGCCATGGCTCACGGGCCCAGCCACTCCACAGCATGTGGGATCTTCCTGGACCGGGACACAAACCCGTGTCCCCTGCATCGGCAGGCGGACTCCCAACCACTGCACCACCAGGGAAGCCCTCTTTTTACTTTTTAATCTGATCATATTTCTTTTTCCACCAATTTTATTTTATTATTTTTTTTATTGAAGTATAGTTGATTTACAATGTTGTGTTAGCTTCTGGTATACAGCAAAGTGATTCAGTTACACATATATATACATATTATTTTTTATATTGTTTTCCATTATGGTTTATTACAAGATATTGAATATGGTTCCCTGTGTTATACAGTAGGACCTTGTGGTTTATCTGTTTGTTTGCTTGTTTCAATGTGAGTTCATTGGTTTGTTTATTTATTTATTTTTGGCTGTGTCGGGTCCCCATTTCTGTGCAAGAGCTTTCTCCAGTTGAGGCAAGCAGGGGCCACTCTTCATGGTGCACAGGCCTCCCGCTATTGTGGCCTCTCTTATTGCCGAGCACAGGCTCCAGACACACAGGCTCAGTAGTTGTGGCTCACGGGCCTAGCTGCTCCGCGGCACGTGGGATCTTCCCAGACCAGGGCTTGAACCCGTGTCCCCTGCATCAGCAGGCAGATTCTCAACCACTGCACCACCAGGGAAGCCCGATTTATCTGTTTTATATGTAGTAGTTTTTATCAGCTAATCCCAAACTCCTAATTTATCCTTCCACCTTTCCCCTTTGGTAACCATAAATTTGTTGGGTTTTTTTTTCACTATGTCTGTTAGTCTGTTTCTGTTTTGTAAATAAGTTCATTTGTATCCAATTTTTAGATTCCACACATAAGTGATATCATATGATATCTTTGTCTGATTTACTTCACTTAGTATGATAATCTCTAGGTTCATTCATGTTGCTGCAAATGGCATTATTTCATTCTTTTTTATGGCTGAGTAATATTCCACGGTATATATATACCACTCTTTTATCCATTCATCTGTCAATGGACATTTCAGTTGCTTCCATGTCTTGGCTATTGTAAACAGTGCTGCGATGAACACTGGGGTGCATGCATCTTTTTGAATTTAGAGTCTGCTCCAGCTACATGCCCAGGAGTTGGACTGCTGGATCACATGCCAACTCTATTTTTAGATTTTTAAGGAACTTCCATACTGTTCTCCATAGTGGCTGCACCATTAATGTGATTATATTTCTATCAAACAGATATAAAGCTGTCAATATTCATAGATGATACAAACCTCTCCATAAAAATTTCAAAAGAACCTACAGATAAATTATTAGAATTAAGCAGTGAATTTAGCAAAGTTGCTGGATATAAGGTGAATTATAAAACGGCAACTGGAAAGGGGACCTTCAAGATGGTAGAGGAGTAAGACGTGGAGATAACCTTCCTCCCAACAAATACATCAAAAATACATCTACATGTGGAACAACTCCTCCAGAACACGTACTGAACGTCGGCAGAAGACCTCAGACTTCCCAAAAGGCAAGAAACTCCCCATGTACCTGGGTAGGGCAAAAGAAAAAACAGAGACAAAATAGGGACAGGACCTGCACCTCTGGGAGGGAGCTGTGAAGGAGGAAAAGTTTCCACACACTGGGAAGCCCCTTCACTAGTGGAGACGGGGTGTGGGGTGGGTGGTGGGGGGATGCTTGGGAGCCACGGAGGAGAGCGCAGCAATAGGGGTGCAGAGGGCAAAGCGGAGAGATTCCTGCACAGAGGATCAGTGCCAACCAGCCTGAGGGGCTTGTCTGCTCACCCGCTGGGACGGGCTGGGGCTGGGAGCTGAGGATCGGGCTTTGGAGGTCAGACCCCAGGGAGGGGGCTGGGGTTGGCTGTGTGAACACTGACTAAAGGGGGCTACTGCACCACAGCTAGCTGAGAGGGAGTCTAGGAAAAAGTCTGGAACTGCCTAAAAGGCAAGAGACCATTGTTTCGGGGTGCGTGAGGAGAGGGGATTCCTTCCTTGTCTGCCCAAAGAAGGCAGAGCACCGCCTAAATGAGCTTCAGAGATGGGCGCGAGCTGCGCTATCAGCTCAGACAGCAGAGATGGCCATGAAATGTTAACTGCTGCTGCTGCAGCCACCAAGAATCCCACTATCCACACCTCCCTGGGAGTCTGTGCAGCCTGTCACTGCCAGGGTCCCGTGACCCAGGGACAAATTCCCCGGGAGAACACACGGCAGGCCTCAAGCTGTTGCAACGTCATGCTGGCCTCTGCCACTGCAGGCTTGCCCCGCATTCCATTTATAACTACAGTACCCCTCCCTCCCCCTGGCCTGAATGAGCAAGAGTCCCCTAATCAGCTGCTGCTTTAACCACGTCCTATCTGGATGGGAACAGATGCCTGAGGGCGACCTACACGCAGAGGCAGGGCCAAATCCAAAGCTGAACCCCAGGAGCTATGCGGAGAAAGAAGAGAAAGGGAAATCTCACCCAGCAGCCTCAGGAGCAGCGGATTAAATCCCCACAATTAACTTGATGTACCCTGCATCTGTGGAATACCGGAACAGACAACAAATCATCCCAAAATTGAGGCAGCAGACTTTGGCAGCAACTGTAGACTAGGGGTTTGCTGTCTGCGACTGATTTGTTTCTGATTTTTATGTTTACCTTAGTACAGTTTTTAGCGCTTGTTATCATTGGTGGATTTGTTTATTGGTTTGGCTGCTCTCTTCTTCTTTTTTGTATTATTTTTTTTGTTTTTTTTATTTTAATAATATTTTTTCTTTTTTTCCCCCTTTTCTTCTGAGCCATGTGGCTGACATGGTCTTGGTGCTCCGGCCTGGTGTCAAGCCTGAGCCTCTGAGGTGGGAGAGCTGAGTTCAGGACATTGGACTACCAGAGACCTCCCAGTCCCACGTAATATCAATCGGTGAGAGCTCTCCCAGAGATCTCCGTCTAAACGCTAAGACCCAGCTCCACCCAATGATCAGCAAGCTCCAGTGCTGGACGCCACATGCCAAGCAACTAGCATGACAGGAACACAACCCCACCCCTCAGCAGAGAGGTTGCCTAAAATCGTACTAAGTTCACACACACCCCAAAACACACCACTGGACACAGCCCTACCCACCAGAAAGACAAAATCCAGCCCCACCCACCAGAACACAGGCACCAGTCCCCTCCACCAGGAAGCCTACACAAGCCACTGAACCAACCTCACCCACTGGGAGCAGACACCAAAAGCAACGGGAACTACGAACCTGCAGCCTGCGAAAAGGAGACACCAAACACAGTTAAACAAAATGAGAAGACAGGGAAATATGCAGCAGATGAAGAGGCAAGGTAAAAACCCACTGGACCAAACAAATGAAGAGGAAACAGGCAGTCTACCTGAAAAAGAATTCAGAGTAATGATAGTAAAGATGATCCAAAATCTTGGAAATAGAATGGAGAAAATACAAGAAATGTTTAACAAGACCTAGAAGAACTAAAGAGCAAAAAACAATGATGAACACCACAATAAATGAAATTAAAAATTCTCTAGAAGGAATCAACAGCAGAATAACTGAGGCAGAAGAACAGATAAATGACCTGGAAGACAAAATAGTGGAAATAACTACTGCAGAGCAGAATAAAGAAAAAAGAATGAAAAGAATTGAGTACAGTCTCAGAGACCTCTGGGACAACATTAAACGCACCAACATTTGAATTATAGCGGTCCCAGAAGAAGAGAAAAAGAAAGGGTCTGAGAAAATATTTGAAGACATTATAGTTGAAAACTTCCCTACTATGGGAAAGGAAATAGCCAATCAAGTCCAGGAAGTGCCGAGAGTCCCATACAGCATAACCCAAGGAGAAATACGCCAAGACGCATATTAAGAAAACTATCAAAAATTAAATACAAAGAAAAAATATTAAAAGCATCAAGGGAAAAGCAACAAATAACATACAAGGGAATCCCCATAAGGTTAACAGCTGATCTTTCAGCAGAAACTCTGCAAGCCAGAAGGGAGTGGCAGGACATATTTAAAGAGATGAAAGGGAAAAACCTACAACCAAGATTACTCTACCCAGCAAGGATCTCATTTAGATTTGACAGAGAAATTAAAACCCTTACAGGCAAGCAAAAGTGAAGAGAATTCAGCACCACCAAAGCAGCTAAAACAAACACTAAAGGAACTTCTCTAGGCAGGAAACACAGAGAAGGAAAAGACCTACAAAAACAAACCCAAAACAACTAAGAAAATGGTAATACAAACATACATATCAATAATTACCTTAAATGTAAATGGTTTAAAGCTCCAACCAAAATACACAGACTGGCTGAACAGATACAAAAACAAGCCCCATATATATGCTGCCTACAAGAGACCCACTTCAGACCTAGGGACACATACAGACTGAAAGTGAGGGGATGAAAAAAGATATTCCATGCAAATGGAAATCAAAAGAAAGCTGGAGTAGCAATTCTCATATCAGACAAAATAGACTTTAAAATAAAAACTATTACAAGAGACAAAGAAGGACACTACATAATGATCAAGGGATCAATCCAAGAAGAAGATATAACAATTGTAAATATTTATGCACCCAACGTAGGAGCACTTCAATACATAAGGCAAATGCTAACAGCCACAAAAGGGGAAATGGACAGTAACACAATCATAGCAGGGGACTTTAACACCCCACTTTCACCAATGGACAGATCATCCAAAATGAAAATAAATAAGGAAACACAAGCTTTAAATGACATATCAAACAAGATGGACTTAATTGATACTTATAAGACATTCCATCCAGCAACAACAGAAGACACTTTCTTCTCAAGTGCTCGTGGAACATTCTCCAGTATAGATCACTTCTTGGGCCACAAATCAAGCCTTGGTAAATTTAAGAAAATTGAAATTGTATCAAGTATCTTTTCTGAGCACAACGCTATGAGACTAGATATCAATTACAGGAAAAAAATGGTAAAAAAGGGCTTCCCTGGTGGCGCCGTGGTTCAGAGTCCACCTGCTGATGCAGGGGACATGGGTTCATGCCCCAGTCTGGGAAGATCCCACATGCCACGGAGCGGCTGGGCCTGTGAGCCATGACCGCTGAGCCTGCACGTCCGGAGCCTGTGCTCTGCAACGGGAGAGGCCACAACAGTGAGAGGCCCGCGTACCGCAAAAAAAAAAAAAGAACTGTAAAAAATACAAACACATGGAGGCTAAACAACATGCTACTAAATAACCAAGAGATCACTGAAGAAATCAAAGAGGAAATCAGAAAATACCTAGAAACAAATGACAATGAAAACACGATGACCCAAAACCTATGGGATGCAGCAAAAGCAGTTCTAACAGGGAATTTTATAGCAATACAATCCTACCTCAAGAAACAAGAAAAATCTCAAATAAATAACCTAACCTTAAACCTAAGCAATTAGAGAAAGAAGAACAAAAAAAACCCCAAACTTAGCAGAAGGAAAGAAATCATGAAGATAAGATCAGAAATAAATGAAAAAGAAATGAAAGAAACAATAGCAAAGATCAATAAAACTAAAAGCTGGTTCTCTGAGAAGATAAACAAAATTGATAAACCATTAGCCAGACTCATCAAGAAAAAAAGGGAGAAGACTCAAATCAACAGAATTAAAAATGAAAAAGGAGAAGTAACAACTGACACTGCAGAAATACAAAGGATCATAAGAGATTACTACACGCAACTATATGCCAATAAAATGGACAACCTGGAAGAAATGGACAAATTCTTAGAAAAGTACAACCTTCCAAGACTGAACCAGGAAGAAATAGAAAATATAAACAGACCAATCACAAGCACTGAAATTGAAACTGTGATTAAAAATCTTCCAACAAACCAAAGCCCAGGACCACATGGATTCACAGGCGAATCCTATCAAACATTTAGAGAAGAGCTAACACCTATCCTTCTCAAACTCTTCCAAAATATAGCAGAGTCAGGAACAATCCCAAACTCATTCTACGAGGCCCCCATCACCCTGATACCAAGACCAGATAAAGATGTCACAAAAAAGAAAACTACAGGCCAATATCACTGATGAACACAGATGCAAAAATCCTCAACAAAATACAAGCAAACAGAATCCAACAGCATATTAAAAGGATCATACACCATGATCGAGTGGGGTTTATCCCAGGAATGCAAGGATTCTTCAATATATGCAAATCAATCAATGTGATACACCATATTAACAAACTGAAGGAAAAAAACCATATGATAATCTCAATAGAAGCAGAAAAAGCTTTTGACAAAATTCAACACCCATTTATGATAAAAAACTCACCAGAAAGTGGGCATAGAGGGAACCTACCTCAACATAATAATGGCCATATATGACAAACCAAAAGCCAACATCATTCTCAATGGTGAAAAACTGAAACCATTTCCTCTAAGATCAGGAACAAGACAAGGTTGCCCACACTCACTGCTATTATTCAACAAAGTTTTGGAAGTTTTAGCCACAGCAATCTGAGAAGAAAAAGGTATAAAACGAATCCAAATCGGAAAAGAAGAAGTAAAACTGTCACTGTTTGCAGATGAGATGATACTATACACAGAGAATCCTAAAGATGCTACCAGAAAACTACTAGGGCTAATCAGTGAATTTGGTAAAGTAGCAGGATACAAAATTAATGCACAGAGATCTCTTGCATTCCTATACACTAATGATGAAAAATCTGAAAGTGAAATTAAGGAAACACTCCCGTTTACCATTGCAACAAAAAGAATAAAACACCTAGGAATAAACCTACCTAAAGAGACAAAAGACCTGTATGCAGAAAACTACAAGACACTGATGAAAGAAATTAAAGATGATACCAACAGATGGAGAGATATACCATGTTCTTGGATTTGAAGAATCAACATTGTGAAAATGACTATACTACCCAAAGCAATCTACAGATTCAATGCAATCCCTATCAAACTACCAATGGTATTTTTCACAAAAATGAACAAAAAATTTTTGTTTTGCTCATTAGAACAAACAAAAAAATCACACAATTTGTATGGAAACACAAAAGACCCTGAATAGCCAAAGCAATCTAGAGAAAGAAAAACGGAGCTGGTGGGCTTCCCTGGTGGCGCAGTGCTTGAGAGTCCGCCTGCCGATGCAGGAGACGCGGGTTCGTGCCCCGTTTCGGGAAGATCCCGCATGCCGCGGAGCGGCTGGGCCCGTGAGCCATGGCCGCTGAGCCTGCGCGTCCGGAGCCTGTGCTCCGCAAATGGGAGGGGCCGCGACAGTGAGAGGCCCGCACAACGCAAGAAAAAAAAAAAAAAAAGAAAAACGGAGCTGGAGGAATCAGGCTCCCTGACTTCAGACTACATTACAAAGCTACAGTAATCAAGAGAGTATGGTATTGGCACAAAAACAGAAATATATATCAATGGAACAGGACAGAAAGCCCAGAGATAAACCCACACACAAATGGTCACCTTATCTTTGATAAGGGAGGCAAGAATATACAATGGAGAAAAGACACCCTCTTCAATAAGTGGTTCTGGGAAAACTGGACAGCAAACTGGACAGTTACATGTAAAAGAATGAAATTAGAACACTCCCTAACACCGTATACAAAAATAAACTCAAAATGGATTAAAGACCTAAATGTAAGGTCAGACACTATAAAACTCTTAGAGGAAAACATAGGCAGAACACTCTTTGACATAAATCACAGCAAGATCCTTTTTGACCCATCTCCTAGAGAAATGGAAATAAAAACAAAAATAAACAAATGGGACCTAATGAAACTTAAAAGGTTTTGCACAGCAAAGGAATCCATAAACAAGACGAAAAGACGACCCACAGAATGGGAGAAAATATTTGCAAACGAAGCAGCTGACAAAGGATTAACCTCCAAAATATACAAGCAGCTCATGCAGCTCAATATCAATAAAACAAACAACTCAATCCAAAAATGGGCAGAAGATGTAAATAGACATTTCTCCAAAGAAGATATACAGATTGCCAACAAACACATAAAAGGATGCTCAACCTCACTAATATTGGAGAAAAGCAAATCAAAACTGCAATGAACTGCAATGACTCACACTAGTCAGAATGGCCATCATCAAAAAATCTACAAACAATAAATGCTGGAGGAGAGGGTATAGAGAAAAGGGAACCCTCCTGCACTGTTGATGGGAATGTAAATTGATACAGCCACTACGGAGAACAGTATGGAGGTTCCTTAAAAAACTAAAAATAGAACTACCACATGACCCAACAATTCCAATACTGGGCATATACCCTGAGAAAACCATAATTGAAAAAGAGTCGTGTACCACAACATTCATTGTGGCACTATTTACAATAGCCAGAACACGGAAGCAATCTAACTGTCCACCGACAGATGAATGGATAAAGAAAATGTGGCACATATATACAATGGAATATTACTCAACCATAAAAAGAAACGAAATCAAGTTATTTGTAGCAAGGTGGATGGACCTAGAGTCTGTCATACAGAGTGAAGTAAGTCAGAAAGAGAAAAACAAATACTGTATGCTAACACATATATATGGAATCTAAAAGAAAAAAAAAAAGGTTCTGATGAACCTAGGGGCAGGACAGGAATAAAGAAGCAGACATAGAGAATGGACTTGAGGACAAGGGAAGGGGGAATGGTAAGCTGGGACAAAGTGAGAGAGTAGCACTGACATATATACACTACCAAAGGTAAAATAGATAGCTAGTGGGAAGCAGCCAGATAGCACAGGGAGATCAGCTCAGTGCTTTGTGATCACCTAGAGGAGTGGGATAGGGAGGGTGGGAGGGAGACGCAAGAGGGAGGGGATATGGGGATATATGTATACATATAGCTGATTCACTGTGTTATACAGCAGAAACTAACACAACATTGTAAAGCAATTATACTCCAATAAAGATATTTCTAAAAAATTTAAAAAAATAAAAAGGCAACTGTATTTCTATATCCTAAGATAAATAATTAGAAAGTGAAACTTTAAAGAAAATTAAAGCATTGACATTAGCACCAAATAATACCAAGTAACTAGGAATAAATATAATGCAGATGTGTAAGACCTCATCACAGAAGACTGTAAAACTCTGAGAGGTAAATTAAAGAAAAATTAATAGAAAATTAAGAATATGCCATTTTTTTTTACTGGAAGCTTGAAAATTATAAACACATCAATTCTCCCTAAATTGGTCTATAGATTTAATGCAGTACTAATCAAAATCTTAATAAACTTATTCAGATTTGTGGTAATGGACAAGTTGATTCTATAATTTATATGGAAATGCCAAGAGCCAAGAGCAGCTAAATTAATCTTGAAGAACAACAAGATGGGAAGACTTACTCCACTGGATATCAAAACTTTTATAAAGTTCCAGGATTGAAGACTGTGGTATTGGTGCAGGAAGAGAATAGCAGACCAATATGACAGAACAGAGTTGAGAAATGACCCACAAGTAAACAGATACTCGATTTATAACAAAGGTAGCAGTGTAAAACAATGAGAAAAAATAGTTTATCAAAAAAAAAAAAAAAACAGAAGTAAAGAAAGGAAGAGAAAAAGAGCTAGTGTGGGGTCAACTGGATATCTAAATTAAAAGAAAAAACATGAATCTTGAGTCCTACTTATGTCATACACAAAAATAAATTCTAGGTATACTGTGGATATAAATGTAAAAGGTAAAATAAAGTAGTACTTACATGATAATATAAGAAGCTATCTTTATGACCATGGGGTAAAAACTGATTTCTTAAACAGATCACCAAAAGTACTCATCATGAAGGAAAAATTGGACAATTTAAAAAACCAAGTATGTATTGTGTTGCTCAAAAGACACCATTAAGAAGGTGAAAAGACAAGCCACAGAGTAAAAGAAGATGTTTTCAATATATATATTTGACAAAGGACTTGTAACCAAAATAATAAATGAACTCCTATAAGTCAGTAAGAAAAAACAATCAATCCAGTAAAAAAGGAGACAGTAGGCAAAAGGCTTGAATAGACACTTCACAAAGGGGATGGCCAAATGAAAGGGTGCTGACTTTCATTAGTCGTCAGAGAAATGCAAATTAAAGCCAAATGACACGTCTACCAGAATGTCTCGAATAGTTTTTAAAAACTTGACAATCCCACATGTTGGAAGAATGTGCAGGACCATGAGCTACTAGAAAACTATTTAGCAGTATCTACTAATGTGTACTCAGCAACTAGGAAAATATACCAAGAGATATGCACCGTGTGTGCACCAAAACACATTTACAATATGTTCACAGAAGTAAAATTTGTAACTGCCAAAATCTGGAAGCAATCAAGTATCTATCAATAATGAAATAGATAAATAAGTGGAATACTATATAGTATAATGAAAATGAACGCACTACAGCCACCTGCAACAACATGGATGGACCCAGCATAATGCTGAGTGAAAGGAAGCAGACCCAAAAGAACACATATCATATGACTTCAATACACAAAACAGATAAAATTAGACCTTGGTATTTGACAGACTGATCAAGATAGTGGTTACTTTTAGGGAGGAGGCAGGAAATAAGAGGAATGCTAAAAATATTTTATTTTTTGACCTGGAGTTAACGTGAAAATTCATTAAGCCATACATTTATTATGTATAAAGAAAGAAGGAAGAGGGAGGACAAACACCAGACTCAGGTGGTTTTTAAAAGTAAGTTTTACAGGGGCTTCCCTGGTAGCTCAGTGGTTAAGAATCCGCCTGCCAATGCAGGGGACATGGGTTCAAGCCCTGGTCCAGGCAGATCCCACATGCCACGGGGCATCTAAGCCCGTGCACCACAGCTACTGAGCCTGAGCTCTAGAGCCCTCAAGCCACAACTACTGAAGCCAGTGTGCCACAACTACTGAGCCCACATGCTGCAACTACTGAAGCCCACACGCCTAGAGCCCGTGCTCCACAACAAGAGAAGCCACCGCAATGAGAAGCCCACGTACTGCAATGAAGAGTAGCCCCCACTCGCCGCAACTAGAAAAAGCCCGTGCGCAGCAGCGAAGACCCAACACAGCTAAAAATAAAATAAAATTTAAAACGTAAGTTTTACCAAAAGCTTGAAAAACGTAACACTGAATATACTTCCCTTCCAAGATTCATTTTAATAAAGCTAATATAATTTTGCTACAAATTTGCTACAGAACTACAAGACAAAGTCCATATTATATAAACAGTTGTTACTGCCTCAAATGTTTGTAATATTAATTTTGACACCAAGGGCAAAAGAAGGGCAATACAAAAAAGCAGAATAACAAGACAAAGTTCATATTATATAAACAATTGTTACTGCCTCAAATGTTTGTAATGTTAATAGATTATGGATAATTGAAATTTTAATATAAAGCAGCAAACACAATTTCACTGGTTCACTACAAAATAAATGGTAAATTAAGACTTATGAATGAAATATGTAGGTGTCTATATCAATTATTTGGGGAAAATACATAATATATGGTAATCTATAAACATTAGTTATGTAGACATTTATGGGAAGCATATGTGCAAACATACCACATGGGTAACAATAAAAGATGATACAGGGCTTCCCTGGTGGTGCAGTGGTTGAGAGTCCGCCTGCCGATGCAGGGGACACAGGTTCGTGCCCCAGTCTGGGAAGATCCCACATGCCGCGGAGTGGCTGGGCCCGTGAGCCATGGCCGCTGAGCCTGTGTGTCCAGAGCCTGCGCGTCCGGAGCCTGTGCTCCGCAACGGGAGAGGCCACAACAGTGAGAGGCCCATGTACCGCAAAAAAAAAAAAAAAAAAGATGATACAAAGAAAAGGACATATTTTGTTGTGGGTTAAATTGTGTCCCCCCGCAAAAAAAAAAAAAAAAAAAAAAAAAAGATATGTTGAACTCTTTAATCCTTGTACTGTCAATGTAAACTTATTTGGAAATAGGGTGTTTGCAGATATAATTAAGATTTAAGTTAACATGAGGTCATATTGGAATAGAGTAAGCCCTTAATCCAATATGACTAGTATCCTTATAAGATGAGGAAAAATGACACAGAGACAGACACCCACAGAGAGGAGAATGCCATGTGAAGACACAGACACAGAGGGAAGAGAGCCAAATGAAGAAAGAGACAGAGATTGGAATTATGTAGCTACAAGCCAAGGAACCTCCAGAAGCTAGACAAGAGGCATGGAACAGATTCTCCCTCTGAGCTTCAAAAAAGGAACCAATTCTGCCAGTACCCTGACTTTGGACTTACGGCCTCCTGCAGTATGAGAGCACAAATTTCTCTTGTTGTAAACAACCCAGTTTGAGGTAATTTATTACAGCAGCCCTAGGACACCAATCCATATGTGATACAGTCCTAACACAGATTACAAAATAGGCACAGGAACATAAGAGCACTGAATGCACACAACTGTTCAAAGACTTGTTCTGCTAAGTACAGAGCACCTGGCAAATTATTGACCTGCCTTGTTGACAATTTCTTTTTAAAGGAAGTCTTGACAAAAGCAACAAGAGAAACTGCTACTCTGGACTGAATTCTAAGTAAATGGTGAGCAATACAAAAGCATGAAAGAAATCTATGCAGAGTCAGAACAGCAGCAGAAAGGGCCTCAGAATAAGACAGAAGAAGCATTCCTGTTCCAAACACTTTCTAGTTTTGTGACTGTAAACAAACAAAAAACTTTAGCTAACACTGAGTTGCACATTTTTAATCCACAAAAACAAGCAATTTACACTTGTTCTGCTACCTCAGATAACTGCTGTGAAGACAGGTGTGAAAGAAGTCTGAAAACACTATATAATGTATAATACCACCATCATTATTATTCTGCAGTTTAGTGATGTTTCAAAAAGATAGGGAACGACCCTGTGATTAGACCTAAAAGGGAAACAGGTCGAGAAAAGAATGGAAGTACACAGGAAATGAAACCAAAGTATAATAAAAAAGATTTATTCTGACAAAGTAGAGAAGATATTTATAGAAATCACATGGTAGGAAAGAGACATTTTCTTATGCATTCAGATTTTTTAAGACAGGTAAAAGAGATGGAATGGCTATATAATTAAGCATCAGCATTAGAGAGTCTCACACATATCTTTTCTCAGCTATAAAAATGGAATATTAATAATAGCTTCCTCATAAAGCTGTTGGACAATAAAATGAACTAATGGATATAAAATTGCCCTGTAAATTATAGTGTACTTTAAAATTATTAGCTGTAAAACTGTTATAAATGCACTCAAAACAGAGCATAAATTGAAAAATAGCAAGTACAAAACAATGTTGAATGTGTGTGTGTGTATGTGGGGGGTGATTATGACGGTTTTGCTATATTCAATGAAAAAGGAACAAGAAGCTACTGCTTCAGATGGCATTCCTATAATAGGAACCAAATAGAGTGCAAAGCATCTTCATGTATCAAAAAGAGCAGAAAAATATCCTGAATTATATACAAATTATTTTCTGAAAACAATTTTTCTGACTTACTCCAACATGCAATTGCAGTTAAGTTTCAAGCTATAATAACAATTCTAAGAGAAATGCATAGGTACCAAACTGCTCGCGGTTCAATACAGAAAGAGACTGAATGAACTGAGGGCAAAGAGAGGTTAAGAAAAAAAAGCCAAAAGAACGAAGGCATGGAGCAGAGGTGATATACAGATATACAGCCAGAAGGCCATTTGTAAGATATTGTCCAGGAGACTATACAGATATCATTTTGCCTACCAAATGTGGAGAAACAGAAGTGTTTACCTAATACATCCACATATGCAAATTCCAGTACTTATTCAACTGAGACATAGCACACAGCCTAAAAGAAAGGAAAGGAAGCCTGTCACTCAGTCAGCCATCTAAAAAGAACAACTATCAGGACTTCCCTGGTGGTGCAGTAGTTAGGAGTCCCCCTGCCAATGCAGGACACGGGTTCGATCCCTGGTCTGGAAGGATCCCACATGCTGTGGAGCAACTAAGCCCATGTGCCATGACTGCTGAGCCTGTGCTCTAGAGACCGCAAGCCACGACTGCTGAGGCCTCGTGCCACAGCTACTGAGGCCCGCGTGCCTGGAGCTCGTGCTCCGCAACGGGAGAAGCCACCGCAATGAGAAGCCTGCGCACCGCAATGAAGAGCAGCCCCCACTCGCCGCAACTAGCCCACGCACAGCAATGAAGACCCAACGCAGCCAAAAATAAATAAATAAAATTTTAAAAAATAAAAAAATAAAATGAAAAGAACTATCAACAAGATACATGCAAAGACTATTTATGAGGCTAATGGGGCATGAAACACAAAACTATGCAAAGTGAAAGAAAGTAACAAATATTTATACCCTGGAGAATGATGTGAGGAAACGTGACTTGAAGCAGCCTGGGGCTAATAAATCATAAAAACTGTTTAGGGTGGAAAACCCACAGAGGCAGCAGTCAAATACTATGTAGATCAATTTAAAGGGCCATTTACTCACAACACAAAAACTCGAGAGGGAACAAGACGTTCAGGCAAGAGTCTCAATCAGCTACCATGACACTACTCCTATTCAGTAGGTAAAGAAGCACAGGCCACACAGACTTTTCCTTTTTTTTTTTATAATTAATTTTTATTGGAGTATAGTTGCTTTACAATGCAGACTTTTCCTTCTTAATCACATACAAAGACAGCAGAAGCAGCAGCCAAAGGTCACGTAGACAATAAGCTAAACAGGTACTATGGGGACTTCCCTGGTGGTTGAGTGGGTAAGACTGTGCTCCCAATGCAGGGGGCCCAGGATTAATCCCTGGTCAGGAAACTAGATCCTGCATGCCGCAATTAAGAAACCCGCATACCGCAACTAAGAGTCCACAGGCCGCAACAAAGAAGCCTGCATGCCACAACTGAGTCCGCATGCTGCAATGAAGAAGTCCGCATGCCACAACTAAAGATCCCTCATGCCGCAACGAAGATCCCGCGTGCTGCAACGAAGACCCGGTGTAGCCTAAATAAATAAATAAATAATAAATTAGCAAAAAAGAAAAACAGGTACCATGCAAATCATTTGAGGCCACCCAAAATCAACATCTCAGCATACTCTGAGAGAAGGCTGTTAGTCACGCAAATGTTAGTTAGGTCATACCTGATTTGTATTAAGAAGAATTAAAGGAGCTTCCCTGGTGGCACAGTGGTTAAGAATCTGCCTGCCAATGCGGGGGACACAGGTTCAAGCCCTGGTCTGGGAAGATCCCACATGCTGTGGAGCAACTAAGCCTGTGCACCACAACTGCTGACCCTGCGTTGTAGAGTCTGTGCACCACAACTACTGAAGCCCAAGTGCCACAATTACTGAAGCCCATGTGCCACAACTACTGAGCCTGTGTGCTGCAACTACTGAAGCCCGTGTGCCTAGAGCCCATGCTCTGCAACAAGAGAAGCCACCACAATGAGAAGCCCATGCACCACAACAAAGAGTAGCCCCTGCTCATCACAACTAAAGAAAGCCTGTGTGCAGCAATCAAGACCCAACGCAGCCAAAAATTAATTAATTAAAAAAAAGAACTAGTGACTTCGCTGGTGGCGCAGTGGTTAAGAGTCCGCCTGCCAATGCAGGGGACACAGGTTCGAGCTCTGGTCTGGGAAGATGCCACATGCTGTGGAGCAACTAAGCCCATGCGCCACAACCACTGAGCCCACATGCCACAACTACTGAAGCCCGGGCTCCTAGAGCCTGTGTTCCACAACAAAAGAAGCCACTGCAATGAGAAGCCCACGCAATGCAACAAAGTGTAGCCCCCCACTCACTACAATTAGAGAAAGCCTGCGTACAACAACGAAGACCCAATGCAGCCAATAAATAAAGAATTTTTTTTAAAAACTAAAAAAAATATATAGTTGTGATTTATACTGTAACAATTTTGCTTTCCTAAATTGCATTTTTTATCTGCAATAAGCTGGAAGCAGAAGTAAGAAAATAATAAACTTTTCAACAAAAGAGAGTTATTGTTTCTTTTAGCAATAACTGATTGGAGATATCTATATCTATATCTATCTATATCTATATATAGAAGATATATATGTTACAACTTTATTGAGATATGATTCATATACCAGGCAATTTACCTATTTAAGAATACAAGTCAGTGGTTTTTAATATATTCCTAAGTTTTGCAACCATCACCACATCCAACTTTAGAAATTTTCATCACCCCACAAAGAAACACCTCAGATTCATTAGCAGTCATATCCCCATTTTGCCTCCAAATCTTCTCCTTCCAACCCTGGGTAACTACTAGTCTACTTTTGGGCTCTATGCATTTAACTTCTGGATACTTCATGTAAATGGAATCATACAATATGTGACCTCTCCTGACTGGCTTCTTCACTTAGCATAATATTTTCAAGGGTCATCCACATTGTAGCATCTATCAGTACCTCATTCTTTTTTATGGCTGAATAATAATCCATTATATAGGTATACCATATTTTGTTAATCCAGTCATCAGCTGATGGACATTTGTACTGATTTCACTTTTTACCTATTATGAATAATGCCACTATGAACATTTGTATACAAGTTTTTGTGTGGCCATGTTTTCATTTCCTTTGGGTATACACCAACCAGTAAAATTGCTGGGCCATACAGTAACACTGTGCTTAACCTTCTGAGGAACTACCAGACTGTTCTCCAAAATGGGTGCACCATTTTATAACTGCGGCATGCATGAGGGATCCTACTCTCCATATCCCTGCCAACACTGTCTTTTTCATTCTAGCCATTCCACTGGGTCTGAAGTAGTATCTCACTGTGGTTTTGATTTGCATTTCCCTGATGGCTAGTAATGTTGAGTATCCTTCCATGTGCTTATTGGTCCTTTATATATCTTCTTTGAAGAAATGACTACTCAGATCCTTTGCCTATTTTAGGGGTTATTTGTTTATGCTATTATTGAGTTGTAAGAGTTCATTTATTTATTCTAGACATAAGTACCTTACCAGAGACTGCCCTGGTGGTCAAGTGATTAAGACTCCACGCTCCCAATGCAGGGGGCTGGGGCTTGATCCCTGGTCAGGGAACCAGATCCCACATGCCACAACTAAGAGCCTGCATGCCACAATGAAGATCACACATTCAGCACCAAACATCCCGCATGTTGCAACTTAAGACCTGGTACAGTCAAATAAATAAACAAATATTTTAAAATAAATGAATAAATAAGTACCTTACCAGCTATCTGATTTGCAAATATATTCTCCCTTTTTCTGGTTTGTCTCTTCACTTTCTTAGGTTGATTATATTTCTATTTTTTCTTTTGTCGTTTTAACCTTTATTTTTATCAAAATAATAGATACAGAATTAGCAATTCAACAGTACCAAAAAACACTTAAATAAAAAGCAGCAGCCCACTGGCTCACCCTTCCTCCACCAGCTCCATACCACCAGCAACAACTTTCAACTCTTCTGGCTGATTCACCTGGTAGTTTCCCTATATAAGCCTACATAAGAAGTATTTCTGTATTTCTTGATTGCTTGATTCATCCACTTTTGACATTACAGATTTTCTAAAATAACAAATAAGGAATTAGTTCTCTTATACTTTTAGAACCCCTCCCAATATTGTTATATCATTATTTGGGGTTAAATCAGTGAATCTTTAAATTATATACCTTCCAGTTAAATCAATAATTAATGTTTAAATAATAAACGCTTTTATAACTTCATTATATGGCATCAAATAGGGTATTAAAAGAGAGGGAAGATCAGCATATAATTGAGAAAGATCCTCAGACATCTTTAACTGATAGTAGGCTGCACCTCTTTTAAATCCTATTTGTCATTTCTTTTTTTTTTTTTGCAGTACGTGGGCCTCTCACTGTTGTGGCCTCTCCTGTTGCAGAGCACAGGCTCCGGACGCGCAGGCTCAGAGGCCATGGCTCACAGGCCCAGCCGCTCCGCAGCATGTGGGATCCTCCCGGACAGGGGCACGAACCCGTATCCCCTGCATCGGCAGGTGGACTCTCAACCACTGCGCCACCAGGGAAGCCCCCTATTTGTCATTTCTTAAATAATTTTTCACAGTTGTTAGCTAAATGTTATACTGTTTAACCTAACTCCAGAGAGAGTCTCTTCATATAAAAAATGCCTTTACCCACCTCAATTACTCATTAATTGAAGGAAACCATATTCTTTGCGTCTGTGCATGACACTATTATTCTGTGGACATGGTGACAACTACAGAAGTTATAAGATGGTGCTTAAGAAACTCTAGTAAGCGTCCAAATCTATATGTGTTAGCAAACATGTGCTGGTGACTTTTAATATAATGGTTATTTCATGGAACATGGAGAGAAAGATGTGGTAAACAAAGTCAAGAGTGCGTCCCAGTTATTTTTTATTTTATTTTTTGCTGTACGCGGGCCTCTCACTGTTGTGGCCTCTCCTGTTGAGGAGCACAGGCTCTGGACGCGCAGGCTCAGCAGCCATGGCTCACGGGCCCAGCTGCTCCGCAGCATGTGGGATCTTCCCGGACCGGGGCACAAACCCGTGTCCCCTGCATTGGCAGGCGGACTCTCAACCACTGCGCCACCAGGGAAGCCCATGTCCCAGTTTTTAACCCACAGTGGGTTTTTTTTGTTTTCTTTTTGTGTTTTTTTTTTGTTTTTGCTGTATGCAGGCCTCTCACTGTTGTGGCCTCTCCCGTTGCGGAGCACAGGCTCTGGACGCACAGGCTCAGCGGCCATGGCTCACGGGCCCAGCTGCTCCACAGCATGTGGGATCTTCCCGGACCAGGGCATGAACCCGTGTCCCCTGCATCGGCAGGCGGACTCTCAACCACTGCGCCACCAGGGAAGCCCCAACACACAGTTTTCATGCAAGATTCAATCACAAAAGCAGGAATCAGATCCCTTCCCTTTGTGAAGGGAATAAGTGCACACCACTTAATAACAAAGCACACGAATTACTCCTTGAATTATAATGATAAACAAAATGACATGCAAATTATAAAAGGTACCTTGATTGCCTACATACTACCAGAAAACAGCTTAAAATATGGGATTACTTGTCTAGAGGAAAGTTACCAAGAAAAGAAATCACCCCTCAACAACCCGGACTTGTGGTCACTTGCAGCTGAAGGAAGAGAAGGGCAGGAGGCAGGAGAAATCCAACTACCAGCAGCCAGAAACTATGCCAGGCACTTTATATACCTATTTCATCTTCACACCTCTCTAAGGCAGGCACTGTTACCAACATTTAGAGATGAAAAAAGAGGCTCAAATAAGTTATTTATCCAAAGTTACACAATTGGAAAAGTACTCCAAAGTCATGCTCAAAGGACCCTCACAGTCAGTACCCTTGTATGAGAATGCAAAGATTACAAAATTGCGTTGTCTGATCTCATTATCCCAGTGCTTCAAATCCTGTGGGCCCTGTCTACCTTTCCCTTAAAACATAGCTTAGAGCATTTTTAAGGCTTTTCCCCCCAGTAACTGGAAATCAAATCACTCTTTGAAAAAAACTTACAAAACCCAAAAGAATCACTACAACAATTTTTTTTTTTTTTTTTTGCGGTACATGGGCCTCTCACTGTTGTGGCCTCTCCCGTTGCGGAGCACAGGCTCCGATGTACAGGCTCAGCGGCCATGGCCCATGGGCCCAGCCGCTCCGCGGCATGTGGGATCTTCCCGGGCCAGGGCACGAACCCGTGTCCCCTGCATCGGCAGGCGGACTCTCAACCACTGCGCCACCAGGGAAGCCCTACAACAAATATTTTTAAAGGGACTTTGGTTATCAGATCATCCCGTTAAGGAATGAGTCCAACTACTAGATATTTGACTTTGGGCACGTTATTGAACTTTTCTAAGCTTTGAGATTTCTTCAACTCCAAAATGGGGATTATAATATTTACCCTTCACATAGCTATTATGATGATTCAATTAGACAATATTCATAACACTATAGTCCAGAAAATGCTATAGTCAGTAATATTAAAACTGGTATACGAGTCTATCAATCACAGTACAAACAGTCCAGTGGTCATTCACTTGACAAACACTGACTGAGAGCCCCCTATATGCAAGGTATTTTTTTTGTGTGTGTGTGGTACGTGGGCCTCTCACCATCGCGGCCTCTCCCGTTGCGGAGCACAGGCTCTGGACGCGCAGGCCCAGTGGCCATGGCTCACGGGCCCAGCCGCTCCGCGGCATGTGGGATCTTCCCGGGCCAGGGCACGAACCCGCGTCCCCTGCATCGGCAGGCGGACCCCCAACCACTGCGCCACCAGGGAAGCCCCAAGGTATTTTTTAGGTGCTGGAGTACAACAGTGAACAAAATAGGCAGAATCCCTGCTTTCACAGAGTGTACTTTGTAGTGGAGAGGAAAAAAAAAAAGATAAAATAAATATAATGTTCCAAGTGCTAAGAAGTACTATGAAGAAAACACAGCAGAGAGTGTGATTGGGGGTAATATTTTAGTCAGAGTAGGTGAGGCGACCTCTGAGAAGGTAACACTGGAGGGGTGACCTCAATGAAGTGACAGAGTGAACCAAGTAAGGATCAGGGAGGCTCAGGTTCCAGGTGGAGGGAACAAGTACAAGGTGCTGAGGCAGGTATGTACTTGGTAGACTGACGAACAGCAAGAGGTTCTGTCTATAAGTACAACACTGAAAAAAAAAAACCCAGAAAAACCCAATTCCTCATAAACAAATATAAACAGGATTCATGGCTGCTGCTTTTTGAGCACTACATAAAAGAGGCAGACGCATAGTACAGGGAGATCAGCTCGGTGCTTTGTGACCACCTAGAGGGGTGGGAGGGAGGGAGATGCAAGAGGGAAGAGATATGGGGATATATGTATATGTATAACTGATTCACTTTGTTATAAAGCAGAAACTAACACACCATTGTAAAGCAATTATACTCCAATAAAGATGTTAAATAAAAATAAAAGAGGCAGAGCAAGAGACTAAAATCCAGACACTCATTTCCCAAGCCCAGCAACCTGGTGGGGGCTGAACCTGCCCATAGCAGGTATGCATTTTTCTGAGTGACCCATCTAGCCAGAGAGACTGCCTTGGTCTAATATGCACATAGGTTCCAGGTAAGCCCCTGCAGCTCCTATAGGACTTCCTTTTCA
This sequence comes from Lipotes vexillifer, assembly GCF_000442215.2. Taxonomy (NCBI): domain Eukaryota; kingdom Metazoa; phylum Chordata; class Mammalia; order Artiodactyla; family Lipotidae; genus Lipotes; species Lipotes vexillifer. Next base: position 1,644,541 of record NW_006776053.1, read on the forward strand.
GTAGAATTTATTGGATCTACAATCATCAAAGTGGTGTTAATATGCCTGTCAACTGAGAAATGGAAATAAACTAATTATGTTGAACTAGATTCTATAATGACATTCATTAACAAAGAGTTATAATGTGAGATAATAACAACTTTCATTGTCCTTCTTGATTTTGATAAAATGTTTTAATCTAGTAAGCTAAAATATGGCTGTGAGATATACACTGAATCTGGACTCTGAAGACCCAAGTACAAGTCTCAATTGTGCCATTTTCCCCAAAGTCATTCAGCTGACAGTTTAACCTAACTTTGGTTTCCTCACTTGTAAAGTGAGGAAATTCTATTCAAATGTAATCATTTTCTTATTAAGACATCAAGTAAAAAATCAAATGCAATTATAAATATTATAATAAAAGGAGACAATGGTTTTATCAAGGAAAAAGACCTTGTGTATATCAATTGACATTAAACTAAAAATCAATAACACCAGGCTTCCACATTTAAAAAAATAAAATTCTTTGCTGCTGAGGAGTTCCATCTGTTCCTGCTGCTTATAACCCACTTACAGGGTCAAAATGTGCCATGATGATGATGATGTCATAAAAACAGAGCAACACCGCTGACTGAGGACTTCTCACGAGAGGACCAAGCGTCAAATTGATCAGAGTCCTCTCATCTGGGCTGATCAAATCTTAATCTTCTGCAGCGCTCTACTCTTGGCAAACTTCAGGTCTGTCCTTAGCACAAGGAGGCAGCTATTTTTTAGCCAGTTAGAAGTCATTAAACTGACTTAAGTGTCTCCACCTTCTCAAAATGTTCCTGGATCAACCCTGTCAGAAACTGTTTTTCTCCCAACTCTAAATTACTCTCATTTAGCTCAGCTGCCATATATCAGTCATTCATGCACATTTACCATCCTCTTACTAAATTGTAAGTTACTTGAAAGCGGTAGCTGTCTGAAATCTCCTTCCTCAAAGCACCTTGTACAAGGGCTCTGAATACTGTTCCCAGACAACTCCAGAAGATGAACCGATCAAAGGTAGTGAAAAAGTCTGTGTGTACCCGCCACATGGCAGGCCCTGTTCTGGGTGCTGGAGAATTTTTTTTTTTAATATTTATTTATTTGGCTGCACCAGGTCTTAATTGTGGCATGCAGTTCTAATTCCCTGACCAGGGATGGAAACTGGGCCCCCTGCACTGGGAGCACAGAGTCTTAACCATTGGACCAAGAGGGAAGTCCCTGTGTGTGTGTGTGTGTGTGTGTGTGTGTGTGAATTTAAGATACCAAAGGTGACCAGAAGTAAAGAAAAGTGACTGTGGCAGGGACTTGAGAATCTGCAAACTCTGGAGATGTTCATCACCTGAGCATCTAGGGATGCCAAATAACTGGCATCTAGAAAATGAAAAAAGGTAAATGTTCACCCTTCTGAGAAAGAAGTCTATAATAGATTGGCATAGTGGTGCATGAAGAGCCTATAAGTGTCTTGTGAAGACAAGGAAATCCCTCAAAATCCCAAAGCATTCACCAGACTTCCGATCTAAAAATATGCAGATTGGGACTTGCTTGGTGGCGCAGTGGTTAAGAATCTGCCTGCCAATGCAGGGGACACGAGTTGAAGCCCTGGTCTGGGAAGATCCCTCATGCCGCGAAGCAACTGAGCTTGTGCTCCACAACTACTTAGCCTGTGCTCTAGAGCCTGCGAGCCACAACTACTGAGCCCGTGTGCCACAACTACTGAAGCCTGTGCACCTAGAGCCCGTGCTGTGCAACAAAGAGAAGCCATTGCAATGAGAAGCCTGTGCACAGCAATGAAGAATAGCCCCCACTCGCTGCATCTAGAGAAAGCCCACGCGCAGCAACGAAGACCCAAAGCAGCCAAAAATAAATGAATAAAAAATAAATAAAAGGGCTCCCCTGGTGGCGCAGTGGTTGAGAGTCTGCCTGCCAATGCAGGGGACGCAGGTTCGTGCCCTGGTCCGGGAAGACCCCACATGCCGCAGAGTGACTGGGCCCGTGAGCCATGGCCGCTGAGCCTGCGTGTCCGGAGCCTGTGCTCCACAACGGGAGAGGCCACAGCAGTGCGAGGCCCGCGTACCGCACCCACCCACCCAAAAAAAAGAATAAAAATAAATAAAAATTTAAAATATGCAGATTAATTATCAGGAGACTGACTTCTGATATCAGCATGTGTTCTACAAAGATATATTTGGGACCAGCACAGAGGCGACATAGCAGAGTGGTTAAGAACACTGGCGCCAAACTGCCTGCGCTCAAATCCTGGCTCTGCTACTAACTACTCAAATAGAGCTGTGTGATACTCGCCAAGTTATTTAACCTCTTCGTGCCCCAACTTCTCCATATGTAAAATGTGGATGAAATAGGATCTGCCTCTTCGGGATGTCATGAAGATTAAATGAGAATGTATGTAAAGTGTTCAGAAGAGAGCCAGGCACACATTAAATGTCATTATCGTAGGATTACCATTTAATTTACCATCTAAACTGGGACAATCTGGTGAATAAAAAGAGACATTATTAATAGTGACATCAAGACACTGCAAAAACTTAGACTGTATCAGGCAAACCAGACATATGGTCACCCTATGAGTCAGTGTTCAAAGAAACCTAGTGAGTGTGACCAGAGAATTCCCTGCTTCACCTCTTTACATGCAGGCCACCCACAGATGCAAATACCAAAAGTTAACAAGTGAATTATATTCATCTGCATGCACATGTGTTGGCACTAAATGAGCATCCTTAGTTTTTCCTGTAAATGGCTTCAACTGTAATACACCAATCAATATCAGCACAATCCCTCAAGATCAATGACAAGCATCCAACAAATACTGAGGACGTGGTAACAGTAACAAGCAGAAAGGTCACCTTGCTTGTTAGGAAAGGTTAAGTTGTAAGGTAAGACTTGCTCCTAGCCCTCAAGAAGCTAACCACCAGTTAAATGATTCCTGCAGGTAGTTTCCTCCAATCATTCCCCAGAGGCCACCACTATAGCAAATACACCAAAGCAGGAAGGAATCTCAGAGAAATACTGAAAAAGATGAAAAGGCGACTTGAAAAACGAACACAATAAAAAAGAGAAATAAAGTACTTCATTATTTTACATGGCACTGCCAAATAGTTTAAGACATTCTTCAAAGAAAAAACAAAATTTGCAAAAAGCATTTGTGACAGATAGTTTTTGTTTTGGCCTACGCAGCATCCACTTCCCTTTCTTTGCAGAATTAATGCTCTTCTGTTACATGCAATCTCATTAGAAACCAAAAATTCAACTTGGAAGAAAACATAATTCAAGAGAGGGAAAAAGGAGAAGGAGAGAAAATGAATCAAGGAAACTGTGTGTGATAATGGCTCAAAAAGAGTTCTCATGTTTTAGAGACAGGTACTGAAACATTTACAGATGAAATGATGTGATGTCTGGAATCTGCTTCAGAATACTCAGGGTCAGGGGAGGGTGGTGGATTTGGATGAAATGAGACTGGCTATGAATTCATGATTGTTGAAGCTAAGTGGTAAATACATTGGGGGATAATTATTCTACTTGATTTTCTCTAAGTTTAAAATTTTTCATAGGAAAAAAATTTAGTTCATGTACAGTATGGTCTTAACTTTATAAAAGCATTTCTCTATTCTTCTGTATATATGCATGGAAAGATATCGGGGATAATGTTAATGATTTCTGCGTGGCGAGATCTGGGATAACTTCATTACTTTCATCCTTGAATTTTCTACATTGTGTGAACCTCAAAACAGTAATTGTGCATTACTTCCCCAAACATAATCGAGTGATATATCTTAAATCAAAAGCCTAAAATCAAATATGACAACAAATATGTTAACATTGGTTAAATTTGGTGTGAATATGAATAATTATTTTCTATTTGTATTTTCTGTATTATTATTATTTTTTTTTTAATATTTATTTATTTATTTTGACTGCTAGGGGTCTTAGTTGCAGTGTGCGGGATCTTTGGTTTTGGCATGAGGGATCTAGTTCCCTGAATAGGGATCAAACCCGGGCCCCCTGCACTGGGAGCATAGAGTCTTAACCACTAGTCCAGCAGGGAAGTCCCTTCTGTATTATTTTTAATTTAAACATTAATCAAGTACTTGTGAAGATTCTCTAACATAGGTTTCTCAACCTTGCCACTACTAACATTTGGGGCCAAATAATTCTTTGTTGTGTGTGGCTGTCTTGTGCACTATAGAGTGTTTAGCTGCATCCCTGGCCTCTACCCACTGGATACAAGTAGCACCACTAGCACCCTACTTGTCGTGACAATTAAAAACACCTGCAGGGGGCTTCCCTGGTGGCGCAGTGGTTGAGAATCTGCCTGCTAATGCAGGGGACACGGGTTCAAGCCCTGGTCTGGGAGGATCCCACATGCCACGGAGCAACTAGGCCTGTGAGCCACAACTACTGAGCCTGCGCGTCTGGAGCCTGTGCTCCACAACAAGAGAAGCCACGAGTGAGAGGCCCACGCACCGCGATGAAGAGTGGCCCCCGCTCGCCACAACTAAAGAAAGCCCTCGCACAGAAACAAAGACCCAACACAGCAAAAATGAATAAACAAAATTAATAAAAGGCAGAATAGGTGATAGTGTGCCCCGAGCACACTATTAAAAAAAAAAAAAAAAACACCTGCAGGGACTTCCCCAGTGGTCCAGTGGCTAAGGCTCCGTGCTCCCAATGCAGGGGGCCCAGGTTCGATCCCTGGTCAGGGAACTAGATCCCACATGCTGCAACTAAGAGTTTGTATGCCACAACGAAGACTGAAGATCCCGTGTGCCACAACTAAGACCTGGGACAGCCAAATAATTAAATAAATAAATGTAAAAAATATAAAATAAAATAAAATAAAAATAAAAACACCTGCAGATATTACCAAATGTGCCCTGGGAGATAAAATCACCCCTAGCTAAGAACCACTGCTCTAACATAACATATATCTTATCCAAAACATTCTCAATTCTGCAAAACACAAATTCCCCAATCCTTAGGTATATCCTGCACATCTAAAAATAATTTTCAACCTTATATCACTTTCTCTCTCATTCTTAGTTCAGTTACAACTCTACTTGTAGTTCAGACTACCTCAAGTAGATAAACCAATTTTGCTGCTACACGTTTAATGATTCAATAAAAATTATACTATTTATGACACTTACTTAATTCCAAAGCCTGAAACTAAAAACCTTGGGCTATATATAGTACTATAACCTTCAAAAATATAGGGAAAAAGCATTAAAAGGTTACATAATCCAATCTTCTTAAAATTACTACTCAACCTTTGGTTGAGTAGCCCCAAAGCAGAGTAACTCACACAAAGATGAACGATCAAAGGATAACACAACTATCATCTAGCCTCTCACTACTCAAATGAGATCTGCAGACCAGAAACATCAGCATCACAGCAGAGCTCATCAGAAATGTAGAATCTCAGGCTCCATCTCAGACCTACTCAATCAGAATCTGCATTTTAACAAGTGATGTCCAGGCACATTAAGTTTGAGAAGCAGTGATCTAGCTTTATACAAACTTGCTCGAAGCTCAAGTTTAGAGGGCTATATTCTTATAATATAGAGAACAAGTTTCTTATACTTAAGGAGATGAAAGAAAAACTGTATAATTACAAAAAAGCCACAGGGTCAAAGAAAAATTAATGTAATCCACCTCTACCACCCCCCCAAAAAAAACTATCTCTAATCTTATGAAATCAATCTCAAGGATGACACAAACGCCTTATTTTAAAATCAAGCTGAGAAATCCAAATAGTCATCTATAATGGATCCCTCCCATTAAGAAAGAAGAATTTAATTAACACTCCCTGTAAAGAGTAAAACTAGTCTGAATAGCATAAAGCTATGTTTCCTAAACCTGGCTGATTATCCAGGAATTTTTTAAAAATATTTATTTATTTGGCTGCATCGGGTCTTAGTTGTGGCACGCGGGATCTTCATTGCCATGTGCGGGATCTTCATTGCGGCATGCGTGATCTTTAGTTGTGGCATGCGGGCTCTAGTTCCCTGACCAGGGATCAAACCCAGGGCCCCTGCATTGGGAGCACAGAGTCTTAACCAGTGGACCACCAGGGAAGTCCCTGGTTTGTTTTTTTTTTTTAATAAAGATTTCTGAGACCTTTTTCCAGATATTATGATTCAAGAGTGCTGGGATTCTTTTTTTTTTTTTTTTAACTATTTGAGTCATTTCTGATGATTAGTTCCATTTAAAAATCACTGTTTTAAGAAGATTAAAGAAAAAAGATACTGTTTTCTTTCTCATTACATTTTTAAATAATGGATATGCATTTGGCCTATTTCAAATAACCAGTATACAATAAAAGACTTAAAAAAAGGGACTAATGAGTCCTGGAGAAAAAAGTTTAGATGAAAGTGAGATTATGTGGTGTCAATTAACCACACCTAGAAAAAGGTTGGTCAGTCTAGTTAGCAATTGTGTAGTGCCCTGGAAGAAAGGAATCATTTCTGAGTGTCTAGACTTGAACTCACTTCTAGAATGACTAAAACTTGCAACCCCCTTTAGCACCACCACACTGTACGTAGAGAAGCTTAGAAAATTTTTCTTAATGAATTAAGGATGTTATGAAATATCTGCTAGATTGGTTACACTGCCCTGTGCAAGATAAGATTGCATCAAGGCCTCTAGATAGGTCTGGAGTCTGAGAAAGAAAAAGAAGGAAGAGAAATAGGAAAAGAGGAGGGAGAGGAAGAGAAAGACAAAAAGGAGAAAGAAGATGATGAAAAAGAATTTTTCCCCAAAAAAGAATTTCAGTAGCAACCTAGTGGGCTATTTCATGAACCTGTCCATTTCTTATCCGTTCTACTGTCACTATCCTAATCTAAGTCAACATCATTTATACTGGAGTCTCACGACTGGTTCTCCCCACTTCTACTACTAAACCTCTTACTTCATTCTTGATGTAGGAGCCAGAGTAATCTTTTTAAAGCTCCTTGAGATAGAGCCAGTGACTCAAGAAATGGTAAGTTCAGGGACTTCTCTGGTGGTCCAGTGGGTAACACTTCGTGCTCCCAGGGCAGGAGGGCGGGGTTAGATCCCTGGTCAGGGAACTAGAGCCCGCGTGCCACAACTCAGACCTGGTGCAGCCAAAATAAATAAATAAATACATAATAAATACATAAATAAATACATAAATATTTTTTTAAGTTTGTTCCCTTAAAAAAAAATAGAAATGGTAAGTTCAGAAGTCATTCCTGCAATAGATGCAATAGCAGGGCTCAGAAGGGGCAACAACAGTGTCTGTCTTAGTGCATTTGGGCTGCTATTAAAAATGATCACAGACTGGATGGCTTATAAACAACAGAAATTTATTTCTCACAGCTCTGGAGGCTTGAGGTCTAAGACCAGGTCGCTAGCATGGTTGGGTGAGGACTCTCTTCCAGGTTGTACACTTCTCGCGATATCATCACACAGTGCAAAGAGGCTGAGGGATCTCTCTGTTGCCTCTTTTATAAAGCACTAACCCGTGAGGTTCCACTCTCATGATTTAAGCACCTCCCAAAGGCCCCATCTACTCTGGGGGTTAGGATTTGAACGTACGTATTTTAGGGGAACGCACTCATACCGTTAACAGTATCCTTAACCACACATCTCTAACCAAGGTCTTCAGGTGGTATGACTTTCGCAGTAATTCCAGGCCTTCTGATTCCCTTGTTCCTGCCTGTTTTTTGAACCAGATTCTCCAGTCTTTCCATCAGTGCTATGAGGTACTTGACAATCTTCCAATAAATTCCTTTGCTGTTTAAGTTGGCTGGAATTAGGACCTGTAATTCTCAAGCAAGACCCTTTCCTGGAACAATGCCATGCCTTTTTCCTCTTTTTTTTAAAATGACCTATCACTAAGTTTAGTCTTCCAAAAATGGGTAGAATTTAAAACTGTATTTTCTTTATTCTAATAACTTTCAATACATCAATACTTAAATATGTAAATATATTTAGATACATATAAAATTCAAATTAAAAATCAGGATGTTCTTCCTTAGAGTCTTGTGATTTAAGGAGGCAGGAAGAAGAGAAAGAATTGTATGAACTGTATGTGTATTGTTAGTCTCTCTAACTCCTATGTGAAATTTGGTGCTTCCAAGGAATATCCTTTACTTATTGGCAAAAAATATGCTGGATATTTCAGAAGGATATGTGGCTTAAAATATATCTGCATTTCAAAGAAGAGATTACAGATGCGTCATGAACCTTCAAGAATTAAATAACAGTCAACAAGCAATAGAAATTTCAATATTTCAATACCAACATATAAGAATATAAACATATTCAGAACATAACTGAAAATATAACAATAAAAATGATCTCTTACTGGATGTTAAACCTGGATTAAAAGAGACTTACTAAAGCAGCATAACATTTATTTACCGCGAAATGATTATACTAGTGTACAAAATCAAACATAAGCCTTCAAGAGATAAACTCTTTTGAATGACAGGATTGTTTTAAACTCATTTGGCACTGTTCAATGTTATACACCAGAAAAAATTTGGCAGGCCAATAACCCATAACATTATAATTGACAAAGATGAGGCATGGCAGTGAGATACAGTCATACTGCTTGTAAATTAAGAAATGGAGGGGGCTTCCCTGGTGGCGCAGTGGTTGAGAGTCCGCCTGCCGATGCACGGGACGCAGGTTCGTGCCCCGGTCCGGGAAGACCCCACATGCCGCGGAGCCGCTGGGCCCACGAGCCATAGCCACTAAGCCTGCGCGTCCGGAGCCTGTGCTCCGCAACGGGAGAGGCCACAACAGTGAGAAGCCCACGTACCGCAAAAAAAAAAAAAAAAAGAAAGAAAGAAATGGAAAAGGTGGGGGGAGAGATGGATTGGGAGTTTGGGATTAGCAGATGCAAACCATTATATATATGTATAACTGAATCAACTGTTGTATACCAGAAACTAACAAAACACTGTAAATCAACTTTACTTCAATAAAAAAAAAATTAAAAAAAAAAGAAATGGAGGAGGTAGATGTGGGAGAGAACTTTGGTGGTGTTTTTCCTATTTGTTACTGCAAAGGAAACCTCCAATCTAGTTATTAAACTGTCTGAGGTAATAGCTATTATGCCAAAAGCAATTACAGAGACTAGAAGTGGAGATCTGAGGTTCTGTTGTTGTTTTAGCTGAAGTAAGATAATTCCTGGGTTTGTGTGCATGTGTTCTTATCCCTTAATCAGTAGTACATTTACAATTTCAAAACTCTCACTCCTTTTTCCCATTTCTTCTCTATTGGAAAATCACAGATTAAGAAAAACCATTACCCTAGATAAATGTCTCCAATATTACTTTTGATGCAAACATTTTTAGACAATTTTAAAAAACAGATTGAGTAAATAATGAACATGGGAAAATTACATGCCTGTTAGTAAGGGGTGTTAAATTTATATTAATCACTGGTACAACAAATGAATGTATGTTTTGTTTAGTGTAACTGTCTCACTGGAACAGTATCTATAGATTAAAAACAGTCTCTGCTGACCTTTTTAAAGCTCTATAAAAACCATCAGCAAAGCCCTTGACTGCTAAATATCCTGAGATTTGTTTGTTTTTTGTTTTACTGTGGCCATACATAACATAAAATTTACCATTTTAACCATTTTTAAGTATACAATTCAGTGGCATGAAGTACATTCACACTGCTGTGCAACCATCACCACCATTCACATTCAGAACTTTTTCATCTTCAGATCTGAAACTCTGTACCCACTGAACAACTCTCTATCCCTCCTCCCCCAACCCCTGGCAACCACCATTCTACGTTCTGTCTCTATGAATCTGACTAATCTAAGTATCTCAGATAAGTGGAATCACACAATCTTTTTTTTCACTTAGCATAATGTCCTTTTGTGTCTGGCTTATTTCACTTAGCATAATGTCTTCAAGGTTCATCCATGTTGTAGCATGTGTCAGAATTTCACCCCTATGACACTTGAATAATACTCTATTATATGTATATACCACATTTTGTTTATCCATTCATCCGTGGATGGACACTTGGGCTGTTACCACCTTTTGGCTATTGTGAATAATGTGGCTATGAACACCGGTGTACACGTATCTGTTCAAGTCCCTGCTTTCATCCTTTGGGTATATACACAGAAGTGGAATTATTAGATCGTGTAGTAATTCTATGTCTAAATCTTTGGGGAACCACCACACTCTAACGTAAGATGTTAAAAGCACAATTATCAGTGTATTCTACAGACCTATGAGAAGTAGCTCTTATTTGTGTGTTGACTGTTCACATTGCCTACATTTACCTTAAAATTGTAACTTGTAACACATTTGTCAGAAGTGGCCCAGGATTTCACATTTGAAAGCGGGGGTGGGGGGCGGATAGTAATAATAGCAGCTATCATTTATCGATAGATTCTGAGCTAAGATGAATACACAGTACCAGCCAGCCAATAAATTAAAGTACAATCTTTTCCTAAACGTATTTCTCAGAAGGTTAACAGTTGTTATAATAGGGGTTTGGGGGAGTCAGTCAGTCAAACAGTTTAGATTTTCTCCTGAGGATTTTTCAGACTTTAATACGTCTTGTGACTTTCTAAGAGGTGATATATCAAGCTGTTATTCAAACTTTTTGCCTTTTGTTGAAGATCATGTTGCAGAAATGTTGTGATCTAGGGCAAGGTTCTCAACTGCAGCACTCTTAGCATTTGGGCCCAGATCATTCTTTGATGGGGGAGACTGTTCTGTACGCTGCAGCAGGCCAACAGCATGCCTCTCCTCTGCACACTAGATGCCAATAGCACATTCCCCAACTTAGGACAATCAAAAATGTCGCCAGACATGGCCAAATGTCCCCTGGGAGGCAAAATCATCCTCAGTTGAGGGCCACTGATCTGTTATTATCTCAATAAGTTCACTGTCCATTTCCCCACTTAAATAGAGGCCCTCCTGCCTCAAACTTACGTGTCATCCTCCTTTCCACCTTTTCTACTGAAGAACAGCTGCTCCTCTCAGCCTCCACCCGTGCACTGGATCCCGTTCTCACTTGTCTCACTCCACGACCTGCCCGGCAATTATTGTCTGGACAGTATGTTTAATTTCTCCCTCAGATTCCAAACATGCTCATTTTTTTCTTTCCTAAATAAAACAAACAAACCCAAACCCTTTCTCCTGCCCCTTAAGTTCTCTCTCTCCTTATCTGTACAACCAAAATTTCATAAGGATCCATCTTATACTCATGGCCTCCACTTCCAGTTTTTTACTTTTACTACTTTTATACATTTACTTCTCTACCCAAGAAAATCTGGGTCCACGGACATTTTTCTATTCTCTCAAAGATCCTACCTGCCCAGTTCAGTGGTCTCCTCAGGGTCCTTCCATTACCTCACATCACAGGGTGTTTTAAAATGTTTTTGAATGAACTTCTGAAGAAAATATTTGACCTGGTGAGCAACCTACCTCTTGAGTTCCCTGACATTATTCTCTTCGTTCTCTTTTCACCTTATTGATGGCTTTCTCTATGTCTCTGTTTCTTCTGCATCCCCTAAATACAAGTACTCCTTTGGGGATGGTTTTTCAGTACTCTTCTCAACGATTTCCATGACTCCAAATACCCCTAGGAATTCCCTGTTCATCTCTGCCCCCATATTAAACCCTGAGCTCTAAATTAAGACTTTTTTTTAACATCAAGGTGGCATAATTTTGAATAAAGGGAACCAAAAGTAATATTACCATAAACAATAACTCCCACCAAGCAACGCCTTCTGCACGCAGGCACTGAAGAAAGTGTTTTGCAAAAATACATGTTAACTCACTTAATTTACTCCTCTGCAGCCCTATGAAGTCAGCTTCCTATCCCAACATTATAAATGAGGTTATAATCTCCAAGAGGTTAAGGAACTTTCTCACACAGCTAGTAAGTTGTAAATACAGGATTGGAACTACATTTTTACTTCAAAGCCAATTTTCTTAATCAAGTGTATTGTTTCATCTTATCTTCTAAAGTTCTCCTCAAAATTCAATTCTCTTAGCTCTTCTTGATTTCCACAGAATTACAGGATAATTTAAAGTCAACACTGGAAACTGTACACTCTTGGCCTCTGTATCAAAGAAAACATTATTTTTCTAAGAATCCTAGGGCTAAAAGAAAGTCTGCATTATATAATTCATCTCCAAGCCTGTAGGCAGAATTGTATCTAAACCACTCCAGACAGATGGGTATCTTCTATTTTTAATGACATCTACCAAAGGAGATTCTCGCCTACTAAATTTAGATTGTGAGCCAAAGGAAGGAAGTGTATCTAATTTTATGCTCCATATAGCTCACCTTCACATAAAATTGGCAATATATATCCTAATAGGATTACTACCCCAAGTAGAAATGAACACAAAATCTACAATCAAATACTAAGGCCAGCCACTAGAAAGGGATTCAGCTAGTCTCTTCAAGTTGACAAGAGAACAAAATCATTCTAGTCCGAAGTATGAAAGAGCTGACATCATATTCTTCCTATTATATTAAAACCCACCTAGCAGAGTAACTGGAAAAATGACAAAGGAGTTTCTGGTATGAGGTATACCTGTTACATGGCTGTAACTAGTTACAAACAGTTAACTCCAAATCTTAATGGAGAAGAGTCATGAATGCATCTACTGAGTAACAATTTAAGATTTATAGTTCTACCCTTGCCAACACTTTCTCTAGGCACCAGGCTTGAGGATCCAAACATTTAACAATCGCCCCAAAGATTTCAGTCTAATTCTGCCTGTCAGGTCATCTTCTTTGCTAGCTCTCAACACATCAAAGGAAAAATGAACAAAACAAAAATTTCACAAAAGCTGCAAAATGAAACAATTTGTTGCAGTGTACTTTACTTAGTAATTCTTTGCAGGGAAAGCAAGGGGAAAAAATTCTTTGCACTGTTTGTTTCAGCAGAAAGCTAAAATCACTTTAGGATAGTTATCTCAAAGAAGCTACTGGCTAGCGCCAAAACAAAAGCTTAATTGGCCCTCAAGTCAAATACTTTCCCAAATTAACCATCTGAGCATGCTTCTTCACAAAGTTGGGAGGGCTTTAGCATTACTTAAAATAATATAACCCCATGGGTCAAATCGTACTGTAAAATTAAGTTCATCTTTTTTTTAATGATTAAAGGAAATTTAAAGTGGATAATCACATGAGTATAAGTTTTGACATCCATTATCATAGTAAAATCTAGTACCGACTAGCAATAAATGAAAGATGATAAACCCAGGGAAATGTTTAAATAAAATTACAACAGTAGTGTTGGTACAATTCCAAAAATCCAGGTCATAGCTAAACCATTTTTAAAACAAACATTCAGGGACTTCCTTGGTGGTGCAGTGGTTAAGAATCCGCCTGCCAATGCAGGGGACACGGGTTCGAGCCCTGGTCCGGGAAGATCCCACACGCCACAGAGCAGCTAAGCCCGTGCGCCACAATTACTGAGTCTGCGCTCTAGAGCCCACGTGCTACAACTACTGAGCCTGCGTGCCACAACTACTGAAGCCTACACGCCTAGAGCCCGTGCTCCACAACAAGAGAAGCCCCCCAGTGAGAAGCCCAGGCGCTGCAACAAAGAGTAGCCCCCACTCGCCACAACTAGAGAAAGCCCGGGCACAGCAAGGCAGACCCAATGCAGCCAAAAATAAATTTTTTAAGAAAAGAGCAGACTGCTCCATCCTATAAAAATATATATATATTCATCAGAAATAGCAAATGTCAAAGATAAAAACATTGACCTGACCCAATCAGGCAAGTCACCAAATATCTTTCTGAAAGTAATTCAAGATGCTTCCCAGAAGACAGCATCTATTTCTATCTAAGTAATAATGAGGTAGTACATTTGCAGCCCAAACAATTCTTTCTCCCATTTGTTTAGTGAATAATTTGACAACAAATTGGAATTCAGGTACAAGGTTTTATTTTGTCACATTCTAATTTTGTAATCACTGTTTTAACCCACCTAAGTAAAAACCTGTTACAAGCACAAAATATATATTTCAAACTAAGAACCATCTTCAATTTAAATCAAAATGGCCTACTTCAAAAAAGTCTAAACAAAAATGCTACCTTACATTTGGCCGTACAGCAGCAACTGTATAATGCCAAGTTTTATTTGGTGCCTGCTGGAGGCTCAGGCAATTTTTTTCTCAGTCACCACCTGATCTGGAAGTGGTTAATTGCTTTATGATTCCAATTCATTTTTTATCACAATCTTTTATTAGTCATTAGAGTAAGTTATTTATAACACAGGGTACTTTTAATAACAGCTTACTTGAGATATAATGCACATGCCATAAAGCTCACCTCTTTAAACTGTATAACTCATTGGTTTTTGGTAATTTCACAAAAATTCTATGTCGATCATCACTACCTAATTCCAGAACATTTTCATCACCTCCTAAAAGAAATCTCATATCCATTAGCAGTCACTCTTCATTTTCCCCTACCCCTAACCCTGGCAACCATGAATTTACTCTCTCTCTCTACGGATTTGCCTGTACAGGATGTTTTACATAAATGGAATCACACAACATGTGGACTTTAATGACTGGCTTCTTTCACTTAACATAACATTTTGAAGATTCATCAATACTGTAGCATGTATCAATATTTCATTTCCTTTATGACTGGATAATATTCCACTGTGTGGAAATACCATATCTAATTTAACTATTCATCTGTTGATGAACATTCGGGTTGTTTCTACTTTTTGGCTATTATAAATATGCTGCCTTGAAAATCTGTGTACAAGTCTTTGTGTGAACATACGTTTTCATTTTTCTTGAGTATATACCTACAAGTGGAGTTGTTGGGTCACATGGTAAATCTATGTTCTTAACTTTTTGAGGAACTGCCAAATTATGCAAAAGCGGCTACATCACTTTACAATCCCACCAGGTCTGTAGTGAGGGCACAACTTCTCCATCAACCTTGTAATTGTCTTTCTTTTTTATTATAGCCATACTAGTGGGTACAAAATGGTATCTTGTTGTTTTGATTCAAATTTCCCTAGTGATTAGTGATGTTGAGCATCTTTGCACGTACCTGCCGGCCAAGTATGTATTTTCTTTGGAGAAATGACTACTAAAATCCTTTGCTCACTTGTAAATTGGATTGTCTTTTTATTAGTTGTAAGAGTTTTTTAATATTCTGGATACATTCCTTATCAGATACATGATTTGCAAATCAATTCTCCCATTCTGTGGGTTGTCTTCTCAGTTTCTTGAGGGTGTCCTCTGAAGCAAAAAAACGTTATTAATTTTGATATAGTCCTATTTATCTATTTTTTCTTTTGCCACTTGCACTTTTGGTGTCATATCAAAGAAACCAATGCCTAATCCAAAGTCACAAAGATTTACTTCTATGTCTTCTGAGTTTTAGTTTTAGCTCTTACATTTAGATTTATGATCCATTTGGAGCTAATTTTCATACATGATGTGAGGTGAGGGGTCCAGCTTCATTCTTTTGCATGTGGATGTCCAGCTGTCCCAGCACTTTTGTTGAAAAGACTATTATTTCACCACTGACTTCTCTGGGCACCCCTACTGAAACTCAATTGATCAGAGATGTATAGGTTTCATTTCTGGACTTTCAATTCTATTGCACTGATCTATATGCCCGTCTTTATGCCAGGACCACAATGCCTTGATTACTGTAGCTTCATAACAAGTTTTGAACACTTAGTTTTTGTTTTTGTTTTTGTGGTACGTGGGCCTCTCACTGTTGTGGCCTCTCCCATTGCGGAGCACAGGCTCCGGACGCGCAGGCCCACCGGCCATGGCTCACGGGCCCAGCCGCTCTGCAGCATATGGGATCTTCCCGGACCGGGGCACGAACCTGCGTCCCCTGCATCGGCAGGCGGACTCTCAACCACTGCGCCACCAGGGAAGCCCAGAATCATAGTTTTTAAGCTCTGTTTCAGTACTGGCTCTGGTGTACAGGCTATAATGCAGCTGCAATCTGAGCTCAAAATAAAACTTTTCTATAAAAAGAAATTTTTCTCAAATTAAGTGGCAATTTTTTTTTGCTTTTTCAAAACTTTCTTTAATGATGTTATGTTGAATGCATTTTTTAAATTGTTAATATCAATGTTCTATGAACCAGAAGTGAACCAGACTAATTTTAAGCCTTGCCCTAGGTAAGATTTCAATGTACAACACAGTTACAAGGACTGCGTATAACTGAAGTTACGGGACCATCTCTATTCCTTTTAATATTCTGTAACATTAGTCTAAAACCTATCTGTGAACCTCAAGGGGCATGCATAATAAAATACAGAAGAGTGTGTCACCAGTATAGAAGCAGCCTAGAAAGCTTAAATTAAATAATTTCATAATAACCTTCTCTCAATTCTAAGAACCTAAAGCTATTCTTATTTAAAGTGTCAACACTGTTTTTATTTCCTAAATGATAATGACCTTCAAAGGGGCTTGACAGTTTTTACTTTTGCTGGGAGTCACTAAAAGCGACATACCAACTTTGAGAAGCCATCTGGTGGTGAGAAAACCAAGCCATCACCATACATATCAAATTTCAAATAACTCACTAACAAAACAGTAATTAAGGAAAAGTTCTATTTCCTCAAGTGCTAAAAATGTTCCTATTCCCTCCATGACACTAGGCAAATTACTTGTATCTCAAAGATACCTTCCTTGTTCCTCTTCCCCACAAAATAAACCAATCCCAGCAGACTTTCCTTCAAAGTCCTTTAGGCTCAATGATTCTGTATAATATATCTGAATGCGTACAGTGGAAATGGGAAATGTTGTACTTTAGAAATAAAGAGAATCACAGACAAATACTCTGGTACAATTGCTTAATTATATTTTCTGTATTCCCATTTTTGGCACAGAAAAGGAAACTGCTTTAACTACTTACTCTATTTTATCCCCAAGAACTTAAAACCCCTCTCTTAATGCATTTCCAAACCTTAATCTCAGAGAATTAAATACTTGATAGGAAAAAGATATAAATAAGTTAATATTTATTCAATATGATCTTAGAAAATTTCTAAGAAAATTTTGGTTTAAATTTTTTAAACAGTTTAAATTACTTAAGTGTAAGTAACTGACTGTCTATTCAACATAAAAGCCCAATAGGAACTCCCCTGGTGGCTCAGTGGTTAAGAATCTGCCTGCCAACGCAGGGGACACAGGTTCGAGCTCTGGTCCGGGAAGATCCCACATGCCGCGGAGCAATTAAGCCCGTGCGCCACAACTACTGAGCCTGTGCTCTAGAGCCTGCGAACCACAACTACTGAAGCCCATGTACCACAACTACTGAAGCTCGTGCACGTGGAGCCCATGCTCCGCAACAAGAGAAGCCACTGCAGTGAGAAGCCCACACGCCGCAACTAGAGAAAGCCCACACACAGCAATGAAGACCCAACACAGACAAAAATAAATAAATACATAAATAATAAAATTAAATAACATTTAAAAAATAAAATAAAAGCCCAATAAAAAATACAAGCACTGGAAGATTCATTTCCAATGGCCTAGCCATCCAGTAAAATTTTTTTAGCCTGGTAAGCTTTATTTCCTGCCTGACATCGTCAGGGATCTAGTTTCACAGCTCTCCTGTACAATTTCTACTACAATACTTTTCTGGCCTCTCTTGGCACCTGTAAACTGCTGCTAGGTAATATTTCTGTTGTCAATGGACTACATATTTTATAGAAAGAGACCTTCAACTGAACCCTCTCCACTTCAAACTCACATTCTTCCCTAACAGGTAAATCTTAAACTAAGTCTACTATAACAAGATGGAAACATTTTATGGTATTGAAATGTTACATATTCACTAAATCTCCCTGATCACAGAATTCAATTCAAGTTACAATCTCTCTTGAATAGAAATAAAAAATGGTTTTGGTAAATCATATTCTGAACTAGAGTTATTTTCCTTTCAATTGCCCTATAATTATAGACAGATATCTATTCTACTAAGTTTTAGGAAATAAAAAAATTGAGTGAAATACAGAAAAATAAATACAATAATATAAATGGTACTTCCAAAATTTAAGAACAATACTTTCTTTTTTAATTTTTATTTATTTATTTATTTTTGGCTGCATGGGTCTTAGTTGCTGCACGCAGGCTTTCTCTAGTTGCGGCGAGTGGGGGCTACTCTTTGTTGCAGTGTGCGGGCTTCTCATTGTGGTGGCTTCTCTTGTGGAGCATGGGCTCTAGTCGTGCAGCCTTCAGTAGTTGCAGCATGCGGGCTTAGCAGCTGCGGCACACGGGCTCTGGGGCATGCAGGCTTCAGTAGTTGTGGCACGTGGGCTCAGCAATTGTGGCTCACAGGCTCTAGAGCGCAGGCTCAGTGGTTGTGGCGCACAGCCTTAGTTGCTCCGTGGCATGTGGGATCTTCCTGGACCAGGGATCGAACCCTTGTCCCCTGCACTGGCAGGCGGATTCTTAACCACTGCGCCACCAGGGAAGTCCCAAGAACTATACTTTCAATTCATTATTCCTATCTTTTTATTCAATTCATAAACAACAGTACCCACTGTCAAAGAGGTAAAATGTACATTGTAGAGACTGACGGAGCCCAAATGAAGCATTGAAACAACCACTTAAATCAAGGTCTCTCCATTTAAAATCTCAATACAAACCCAAGTACGCTTTAAGTTAATTCAAACATCTATTTGGTCCTAAGCTTCAGATGATTCTAAGTTTTACCAGAGACAGAACCTGCTTGCTAGTTTACAATCTACCAGAGAGGATAAAAAAGTATACAAATTTAAAAGTATATATTAAGATGGTATGACATAGTCTGAAAAAGAACAGGACTGGAAGTTTTATTCATTATTAGACGTATGACCTTGAAAGGATCATTTGTCTTCGTAGAAAAACAGTTGACCAAAACTGAAACAAAAATTTTAAAAATCTCAATAGTCCTAAATTTATTAAAGACATAGATCTGTAATTAAACAGTTTCCCAAATAAAATCATCACCCGGCTTCATCAGAGAATTTGTCTAACCATTTATGTAAGAAAAAGCATCAATATTATGCAAATCTTTCTAGAGAAAAAAAGAAGGAATGTTTCCCAATCCATTTTATAAACCAGGATAACCCTGATGTCATAACCTAAGGAAGGGCAGTATATGAACATAAACATAGATGCAAAAATCCTAAAAAATATACTAGTAAATTGAATACAGCGAATATATTAAACAGGATTATTTATCATGCACAAGTAGGGTTTATTCCCGAAACGTGAGGTTGATTTAACATTAGGGAAAAAAAAAATCAAGGTAATTCAACACACGTTAACAGGGGAAAAAAAGAGAGAAAAAATCATACGATCATCTCAATAGATATAGAAAAAGGATTTGACAAAATTAAACACTCACTCAGGATTTAAAAAAAAAGATTTCAAGGACTTCTACTTCTGGCCAAGATGTAGTAACAGGGATCAGATTTACCCTCCTACACTAAACAACCAAAAGAAATCAGCAAAATAGATAAACAATGTTTTTTCAAGACACTGTACATCGAGAAACAACAAGCAAAAACACCCCCAGTGATCTCTGAGGACAAAATAAAGGTGAGTTCTATAATTGCCCCCAAGACACGGCCTTGAGAGCATTTCCAGGGTGTGGTGCAGGGAAAGGGAACCCAGGCAGAGCCCAACGGATATCCCAAGCTGAAAAGACAGAGCTGAGAGTCCAGGGAGACCAACGCAGCTAGAGTTCACAGGGCAGGATATCGTATAGGAGAGAAAATGCTGGAGATGTGCAGGGAGTTCCTCTCAAGTATTCCACTGAATACACATCAGCCCATGAATGGAAGCAAACCACCAAAGACAGAGGAAAGAATCATCAGAGAGGACTAGAGGGAACAACGCTGGGAGCTTATTGTTACAGGACAAGCAATAGTGTCTGTTCCCACCAGCTAGACTTGGAAAACCTTGTAATTCCTTGGTAGAGTATTCAGAAGGGTCTTGCCATAGTAGTAGAGAATGACAAGCCCTAGTGACAATAGCCCTAAATGCTGCCCTGGTCCACCCAACAAAGCTTAAAACCAAGACCCAGAAGCATCAAGATATTTCCAAATAATTTAACTGCATCTCAGGGAAAATCTCCAGAAATTTAAAAGAAGAAAAACAAAACTCCAATCCCTCCACAATGTCTAGCATCCAGTCAAAGATTACCAGGCATCCAAAGAAGCAGGGGGGAAAAAAAGAAAAGAAAAGAAAAGAAAAAAAAAAAAAGGGACTTTCCTGGCGGTCCAGTGATTTAAGACTCCATGCTTCCAATGCAGGGGGCATGGGTTTGATCCCTGATCGGGGAACTAAGATCCCACATGCCATGGGGCGTGGCCAAAAATAATAATAATAATAATAACATTTTAAAAAAGCAAAGAAGCAGAAAAATACGACCACTGATGATGAGAAAAATCAACCAATAAAAACCAACCCATTATAATAGTTATCATAACTATTATAATAGTTATCATAACTATAGAGGTAAGAACTGACATTATAATAGTTATCATATATTATAATAGTTATCATAACTATAGAGGCAAGCAAACTTTTCCTAGAAAGGGCCACATAGTAAATGTTTTAGGCTTTGTGAGTCATACACTCTCTGCTGCAACAACTCAACTCTGACAAAAGTCTTGAACAGGCTTGTTACATAACAAACAGGATATACAAATAACCAATAAACATATATACAAATAACCAATACCCCAGTACCAAATACCATTTTCCAATAAAATGAAACAGTGTTCCTTGGAGAAATGTCTGATTCTATGACTGAGGCAAGAAATATACAAGATGAGCCTGGAGCATCTTGTAGTGCTAGAAAGTAAGACGTATTCTAAAAATTTTTCTTTATTTTAAACCCACAATGACAGGAGTATGTCAAAGGGATACAGCAGCCAATTGAAGAACTCTCAATGGTCAAGCTAGAACAATTTCAGCAACAACAAAAAATAAAGCAGTAATGGATTATAACCCAAAGTATAAAAAAAATCCTTGAGTTCAACTATATAAATGATTGAATACATAAACAGATAGACAGACAATAAATTAAGTAAATAAATAAGTGGGAGAACAGACAAATTTCCAATGAAGAAGAATTTAAGATAATTTATGTATTTTGCCTTCAAGGAAGTGATGCATGACACCCATTCTTTGAGTGTGGACTGCACATAGTGATTTCCTACCAAAGAATACAATATGAAAGTGGGGAATAAAGGAGTAACTTTACAGTCAAGAACTCTGATACTCAGCTAGGCATCAAGGTTAACATTAACAGTGATAAGTCATGTGGACAGCATGGACCCTTGATATGATGTGATGAGAATGACATTTTACCCCATGGTCTTCCCCAGTTGAAAGACATCTGAAAAACTACTTGACAAATATGCTTTAAACTGTCAAGGTCGTCAAAAATAGGAAAAATCTGAGAAACTGTCACTGTCAAGAGGTCTCTGAGGAAATATGACTAATGTGGTATCCTATGTGGAACAGAAAAAGGACATTAGGTAAACACTAAGAAAAAAGTAAAATAAAGTATGGACTTTACAAACAGGATACATATATAATATTTTCTCTGATGCCTCTTAAGCATTATATGATCATTATAAAAGAAATGTAGAAAATCCAGAAAGTATAAAAAAATAAGTAAAAATCCTACTTCCTAAAGATAACCATGATTAATATTCCAAGGCCATGGTTCCTAAAATGTGCGTCCTCGCACCTCGGGGAACCACAGCAAACTCACAAGGATGCTGCGGGTTATTTTAAACTTTCAAGGGAAACACAGTGACATCTGTCGGATACTCCACAAACTACAAGCTCAGTGTTCAGCAGTTCAGTGTTAACATTAGATCACTTTACATTCCTTGCCATAATGCCATATCTTTGCCATATCTTTGTGAAGCTGGTTTTTCCAGTGGTTGCTACAACAAAAAAAACAAATACCATGTGAAAATCATGTGGCACAGGAAAGGAGGTGATGACACCCAATATGACCCCAAGGTTTGAGAAGCTGTGAAGTGCGCAAGCATCTGTTGTTAAGAATGAAATAAAAAATGTTTTCTTAAAACACACACACACACACACACACACACACACACACACACACAGAGAGTAATATTTATACACCTATGACAGTGGTTAAAATTTTTAAATATCAAGCGCTGGCAAGGAAGTAGAGAAACTGGAACTCTCATGGAAGTGGATGATAGGAGTATAAATTGGTACAACCACTTTGGAAAATGATTGTCATTATTGAGTTGACAAAACCCAATGACCCAGAAAGTCTTTAGATACTTACCCTCAAGAAACTCTTGCGCATGTACATCAGGAGGTATTTTTTTAAATGTCTGTGGTTGCATAGTTTGTAACTTAGAAACAATTCAGTTACTCACAGATCGGATAATGGGTAATTGTGGCACAGTCATGTAGTTGAGTTCTATATAACACTGAAAATGAAGATTAAACATCTACATGTATTAACATGAAAGAATCTCAAACTCCTAATGCTGAATGAATAAAGCAAACTGAAAAGGAATACAAGCAGTATGATTTCATATATATATAAAGTTTAACAAATCTAAAACTAAACAATATATTTACAATTACATCCATATGTCAAAAACAATGAAGAAAATACAAGGGAATAAAAACCACTTCAGGGACTTACTTCCCTGGCGGTACAGTGGTTAAGAATCCGTCTGCCACGGGCTTCCCTGGTGGCGCAGTGCTTGAGAGTCCGCCTGCCGATGCAGGAGACGCGGAGCTGCTACCACAGAGATGCTGGACTATTTTGAAAATATTTCCCTCTCACCTCAGTCTCTGACATAGTAAACTGGAAATTAATGTGTATGTACAACTGAATGAGACTAAAGAATTAAAAAGAGGGATTTCTGTGGTGGCACAGTGGTTTAGAATCTACCTGCCAATGCAGGGGACACTGGTTTGATCCCTGGTCTGGGAAGATCCCACATGCCGCAGAGCAACTAAGCCTGTGTGCCACAACTACTGAGCCCGAGCTCTAGAGCCTGCAAGCCACAACTACTGAAGCCCACACACCTAGAGCCTGTATTCCACAACAAGAGAAGCCACCACAATGAGAAGCCCACGCACCACAACGAAGAGCAGCCCCCACTCACCGCAGCTGGACAAAGACCACACACAGCAACAAAGACCCAACACAGCCAACAACAAAAGAAAAGAATTTAAAAGATTGAGAGCTAATGAAGGTCTGTTGAATTTTCTTGACAAATTACTATTGTTCAAGCATTCCTTGAAGCTTTGTCTTGCTCATACCTTGAAGGGAGGCTCTGTTCTCACTTTCTATTAGCACTTATTCATAAACAAAATGGGTTCTGTCTATTCTACCTTTGGGCAAATGTGCACCATGTCTTTAAGTTTGTGGTTGAAGAAATAAAAACTAAAACAGAGCAAAACAAAAAAAATTTTGCTAGACTTATGGTATGCAAGTTACATGCAAAACAAAGCATGGTAGAAGTATCCCAGGAAGCCAAAGCAACCTGGAGAAAGAAAAAAGGAGATGGAGGAATCAGGCTTCCTGACTTCAGACTATACTACAAAGCTACAGTAATCAAAACAGTATGGTACTGGCACAAAAACAGAAATATAGATCAATGGAACAAGATAGAAAGCCCAGAGATAAACCCACGCACCTATGGTCACCTTATCTTTGACAAAGGAGGCAAGAATATACAATGGAGAAAAGACAGCCTCTTCAATAGGTGGAGCTGGGAAAACTGGAAAGCTACATGTAAAAGAATGAAATTAGAACATTTCCTAAAATCATACACAAAAATAAACTCAAAATGGATTAAAGACCAGACACCATCAAACTCTTAGAGGAAAACATAGGCCAGACACCATCAAACTCTTAGAGGAAAACATAGGCAGAACACTCTATGACATAAATCACAGCAAGATCCTTTTTGACCCACCTCCTAGAGAAATGGAAATAAAAACAAAAATAAATTGGACCTAACGAAACTTAAAAGCTTTTGCACAGCAAAGGAAACCATAAACAAGATGAAAAGAGAACCCTCAGAATGGGAGAAAATATTTGCAAATGAAACAACTGACAAAGGATTAATCTCCAAAACACAAGCAGCTCATGCAGCTCAATATCAAAAAAACAAACAACCCAGTACAAAAATGGGTGGAAGACCTAAATAGACATTTCTCCAAAGAAGACATACAGATTGCCAACAAACACATGAAAAGATGCTCAACATCACTAATCATTAGAGAAATGCAAATCAAAACCACAATGAGATATCACCTCATACCAATCAGAATGGCCATCATCAAAAAGTCTATAAACAATAAATGCTGGAGAAGGGGTGGAGAAAAGGGAACCCTCTTGCACTGTTGGTGGGAATATAAATTGATACAGCCACTATGGAGAATAGTATGAAGTTTCCTTAAAAAACTAAAAATAGAACTACTATATGACCCAGCAGTCCCACTACCGGGCACATACCCTGAGAAAACCACAATTCAAAAAGATACATGTAGGGCTTCCCTGGTGGCACAGTGGTTGAGAGTCCGCCTGCTGATGCAGGGGACACAGGTTCGTGCCCTGGTCTGGGAGAACCCCACATGCCGCGGAGTGGCTGGGCCTGTGAGCCGTGGCTGCTGAGCCTGCGCGCGTCTGGAGCCTGTGCTCTGCAAGGGGGGGAGGCCACAACAGTGAGAGGCCCGCGTACCGCAAAAAAAAAAAAAAAAAAAAAAAAAA
>NW_006776054.1:0-1237 GCF_000442215.2 Lipotes vexillifer
AACCCACGTCCCCTGCATTGGCAGGCGGACTCTCAACCACTGCGCCACCAGGGAAGCCCCCATTGCAACTTTTAAAATGCTGTTTGAAGGAGAACTGTGGCTATCCTGGTGATTATAACACTGAATTTTTTTTTTTTTTGACATTGAGCATTTCTTTTAAGGTAGCAGCCAGTTGATTAGATGTAAGTCCACGCCTGCAGGCCCAGCCTGCCCCCTTTTCTGGACCCACTCCTGACTTGGGGTTTAGGGGCCCAATTATGGCTGATGTGAATGGACACATCGCATGCCACGTAGTTCTAGGTGCGTTACATGCATTATCTGTCTCCATCCTCCAGAAGTGAGCATTACAACGATTCTACTGAGGTCGAGATGGCCAAAAGACCTTCCCAAGGTCACACAGCTAGGAAGTGGCAGAGTCAAGATTCAATCCAGGCAGGCTTATCCCAGAGCCCTTGCTCTTGACTCACTCTGTTGCCCTTGGAAACCTGCCTGCCCGGGTGCTTTCCTCCTGATCAATGCCAGCACTGTGGGCCACCCCTTCCCTTGTGTGCTACAAGCATCCAGATGTGAGAAATTCCTTTCCACTCTTTGAATAAACCCATTTCTCTCTTGCCTCGGGGTCTTTGCACCTACTGCTCATTCCTCTCCATCCTTCTTTACTTGAACAATTTTCCTTATTGTTAGGGTCTCAGCTTAGACTACATGCCCTCGGGGAAAGCACTTCCTGAGTGCCCTGGGTCTGAATTAGTGCCCCAACTCTGGGCTCCTACAGAACTTCCCCTATAGTAGGGCTCATCGCTTTGGATTGGAATTGCCTTTTTATGTCTCTGTCTACCCAGCTGTTAGCATAAGGGCTGCATTCGTTTCCCCCCACCCGCCAGGGTTAAGCTTGCTCCCTGAGTATCCTGAGTGGTTAGCACAGTGCCTGGCACATAGGCGCCCATACAAACTTGATGGAGAAGGAATTAACTAATGACTGCTCGGCCCCGCTTCCCTCACTGTCTCCACCTTGGACCGTGTGCGCACTCTCTGGCTCCCGGGAGCCCTTCTCAGCATGTGCTCGCCTGGCAGTGGGGCCCTGTCTTGCGTGGTGCTGACTGCTGGCCCAGAGCCCGCCCTCCAGACCCCTTGTTTGTCTGCTGGACTGGATGCCCTCGCGGTGCCCCACGTCTGCCCCACTGTGACGAAAGAAACGGAAGAACAGCTTCAGGGCTAACAGCACATTTTGGCTTCTGTA
>NW_006776055.1:0-221 GCF_000442215.2 Lipotes vexillifer
CCCTGCTACTTTACCAAATTCATTGATTAACTCTAGTAGTTTTCTGGTAGCATCTTTAGGATTTTCTATATAAAGTATCATATCATCTGTAAACAGTGACAGTTTTTCTTCTTCATATTCGATTTGGATTACTTTTACTTCTTTTTCTCCTCTGATTTCTGTGGCTAGAACTTCCAAAACTATGTTGAATAAGAGTGGTGAGAGTGGGCAACCTTGTCTTG
>NW_006776057.1:0-266 GCF_000442215.2 Lipotes vexillifer
CAATAATGTATAATCCATATTTATCTTTTCCCTCCATTGATCATTTTGTCTTGTAGAACTGGAGTTCCCAACACACAGATTAGGATGTGATTTCAGAATACCTTAAAGCACTCACTGCCAGGTAGAACTGTATGTTGATGCCTAGATTATTGGTTTTGACTTTTTAAAGGAAGAGGTATTCTTTCAGTGTGTTTGCCATGAATTCACGCTCAACAGTTTTGATCCCAGATCTCCAAAACCTGCTCTACACAAAATGCACACTTAAA
>NW_006776059.1:0-1368 GCF_000442215.2 Lipotes vexillifer
GCCACACAAGCTTCAAGATAATTATTTCTCCTGGTAGTGAATCATTATAGCTCACAAATGAATTCATCTTTTATGTGTTCAGTTCCAAAGGCCCTTGACAGATGGATTAATCCTCCTTTTCACCTGGCTTCCTTCACCTGATCCCCTCACCTCCTTGAATTGGAATGAAGGGCCATTCATTCGGAAAAATCTGTTAAATTCCAGCTCCTAGACTTTGCACTCTGTCTGGCTTGGGTTCTGCCTCTTAGGGCTTGAGCCCTCACGCATCTCTGCTGTCTCCATTTGTGGCCCCTTTGGGTCTGTGGCTGAGGCAGGAAAGCTCACCAGATGTTCCAGTGGCTCCTGTACCTTTCCCAGCTCCCACGGTTAGGGAGGACATGGGAACCTAGGAGCTGGGCAAAGCATCACTTCCAGGCTGAGGCAGGGGATGCCCATGTGGTCCAGGGCAAGATGGCAGAGCTTCCGTCAGCCTGGACCCCATCCCCTTGTCTTCATGGGTGGGTGGAGCAGACCCCTATCCCCTTGTCTTCGTGGGTCACTAACTTCCTGGCTTCTCTGGGCCTGAAGGACTTGTTACTCCTTGTATTTTGTAGCCATTCAAAACCCTCTGCCAGTGGGTTGCTCAGCCTTGGATAGGCCTGCTTCTATTAAAGTTAACTTTTCCCCTCTTAAATCAACTTCCACACCTCTTCCTGCCTAACCACTGTATCTGACTTCCCTGCTTTATTTTCTTTCTCGTATTTGCCATTCATGTGATAGTATCTTATTTAAGTGTTTATATATTTTCTGTGTCCTCTCACTAGGCTATAATCTTTTGTCTGTTTATACATCACTGTCTTTTCGGTGCCTAGAGCAGAGTCTGGTGCAAAGAAGATGCTCAATAAGAATGTGAATGAATAAAACAAAAAAGAAGCAGACTCACAGATAAGAGAGAACAAACGAGTGGATCCTGGGGGTGGGAGGGGGCCAGGGGCAAGACAGGGATAGCGGGAGGAAGGGTTATTATGGGATTATATGAAATCATGTGTGCAAAACTTTTGAAAATTGTAAAGCACTATAGCATTTAAGAATCTTTAATTTGATTTTTTAAAAAGAATGTGAATGAATGAATGCCAGTTGCCAGGGAGGCACCTCCCCTCCTACCTGCCACTCCTCCCGTCCCCTCTCCCCTTCTTCAGGGCTCGGCTGTGTTGACTCATTAGGCAGTAGAACGTATGGTCAGGACGATGCACTTCAGAGCCAGGCTGCTGGGGCTTCAGTACAAGGCACAGTACTGGGAAGTGAATGATTAGGGGTGACGATCAATAATACCTAGAGAGGGCGAAGGGAGAGGGAAAGACCCACACGATCATTCTGTTGAAAAACATG
>NW_006776060.1:0-567 GCF_000442215.2 Lipotes vexillifer
ATTTAAAGAAACAGAAGTAAATACCAAAAGAATCAACTCAGTGTTGAACAGTGATTGCCTCAGAGAAGGGGGATATAGAGGGGCCCATTGGAGAACTGTGTGATGCTTTATGTGCAGGTAAAGCTTGGGTAAAAATAAAAAGGATTGAATGATATAACTTCCAAAAAAGTTAATTAAGCTTTTGGCAGCTAACACCATTCAGGAAAATCTCCAAAATGAAACTTCTACAAGATAGGTTTATATTAAGTGACAGGCTTTAGAAATTTCCTAAGTGCTTATAATAGCAAAAACAAACCATGAAATGAAATAAAAGCAAAGGTACAGTCAAAATTGGAAGTGAAGAGGAAGGAAAAAAGAAGAGAATTGAAAGTTTGCTATTTTCCTCATTGCACACAACTGCCAAATTTGATAGATCAAATTTGGTTTAAGTATGTGTATATTTTTAACATTACCAATATTTTATTACATCATTAAATAATCTTCCTAAATATACGTTTAAAGACTCCTTAATACTTAATTATATAGATATGCCCCCGCTTATTTAATAAAGGTTATGGGACCATAGGA
>NW_006776061.1:0-232 GCF_000442215.2 Lipotes vexillifer
CCTAACCCGCGCCCTAATCCTAACCCGTACGCTAACACTAACCCGTGCCCTAACACGTACGCTTACACTCAACCGTTTGCGTACCCTAACCTGTACACTAAACAATCCGCGTTCCCTAACCCTAACCCTAACCATAAACCTAACCCTTACCCGAAGCCTTACCCTAACCTGTTCCCTAAACCTAACACATTGGCTAAAACGTACGTTAACCTATACTGCTTTCGTACCCTAA
>NW_006776062.1:0-282 GCF_000442215.2 Lipotes vexillifer
GTGCCTACTTTCCAGATTTTTCTCTGTATGTAATGCACTAACATATTTATATCACCCTCATATACCCGTGTTGATATATATTCTTTTGCAGAAAAAGGGTCATCATATTTTACTTTGTACATCATGACAACCCTGTTCGCTTAATATGATTTATTTCCAAATTTATTTAGTTTGGTTTGTTTCCAAGTGGTTTTTCTGTGCATCCGCTCTTGATATCATTGACCTACCTCTACTGTTTAAGAATATTTTGTACATTGAAGAGATAAACCTACCTCTGAATAC
>NW_006776063.1:0-2906 GCF_000442215.2 Lipotes vexillifer
CTGTTTTATTATAACTTCAGAATTACCTCGGCCAAAAATCTTTGCGTTAGTGATCCCTGAACGCCACAAAATTTAAAATCACTGTGTTACTCAGTTTCTTTTATTTAAATGAGTCTTCTCTTTTCCTCTCTTTGCCTCTCACTCCGGATGGGGTGAGAGGCAAAGTATAGAGACTATATTAGGATAAGACAGCAAAAAAAAAAAAAAAATCTGATTTTTTTCTTTCAGTCAACTCAATTAGTGATTATTTATTCACTTTGTGGATAAAATGATTTAGATCTTTTACTTCTCTCCTACTTTGTCTTTTTACTATTCATTAGATAGAGGACAGACAAGGAAAAAAAATGAAACTTCATTTTGGTGCTCGTTAACAGTGATGGTAAAAAACTGGTGTGGAGTAAAATATTAAACCAATGTCTAAAATGAAGCTTGAGTTACATGTAGGTTTTGTCTATTCATGTCCTGCTTTAAATAAGGTGTAATTGTGTTCTTCATTAAACTGCAAATTTATTCTTTGTATCAATCAGGATACACTTGGCAGCAAGTTGTAGAAAACCCTACCTCAGACTGGCTCAGGCATGAAGGAACTTAATTGTCTCCTACAGCTGAAGTCTAGTGGTGCTGCGTGCGACTCTAGGGACTCAATTAAGGACTCAAGTATTTTTTCTATTTAACCTCATCGTCAGTACCTTAAGACCCATTCTCTTGGATTCACAAATGATTTGGGGGCTACAGCCTTCCTTGCTCTAGCCTAGCAGGAGAGAGAGAATGAACCTTTTCATCAAATACAAAACAACAGTTCCTTTCAGTCCAAATCAACCAAATTAGATCTGTGCCTACCCCAAACCAAGAATGGTTTCCAAAGAGAATATCATATACTGTTTACCTTAGACTAACTGGAGCCTGCCTTTAGAGCAGTGGTTCTTAAATTGTGGCCTCTGGACCACCACTGTCAACATTCCCTGGGAACTTGTTAGAAATGATCCACCTTAGACCCACTGGATCGGAAACTCTAGGGGGGTAGCCCAGCCATCTGGGTCTGTAAAAACTTTCCGGATAATTCTGGTGCAAACTGTGTTTGAGAACCACTGACCACCAGAGCAAGGGATGCTATCAACTTTCTTCTGAATAATGATGGGGAGACCTGCATGGCTGGACTAAATTCAGTTCGTTTAGGAAGGAATGAGGCCAGAATAGATTCTTGGTAGCCAATCACCTTCTCTGTACTTTAAGACTAAAATAATTAAGTATGTTTTCTCTCTTGCAAAGTTATTTATATGTGATGTACATCATTTGTCATGAAACTCAACTATTCCAAGTTCTTTTCCTGTTAAATATGGCAGACAGTGCTTTTTACCCACCTAATATCTCCGTTCACCCTTTCTTCCTTACTAAAATAAGTCTGATTTAGAGTTTGTTGGATATTTTTGTTGTTGTTTTTGGAATGTTACTGTACCTATGTTCAGGTGTGCAGTGTGACACAGTTTAGGCCAATTATATTTAATCTCCAGCCTCTCTGATGGGGATTTATGTCAAAGATTTGCTTTTAAGACATAGGCCTCACCCTTTCCTTTGATCACTTTCTCTTTTTTTCCTATGTGATGGCTGTAGATGCAGCAGCCATTTTGCATCTATGAGTGAATGCCAAAGAGAATTCAGAGACCTCAGCCCTGACATCTTTAAGCTGTAGACCCAAAGCCAGCAAGCACATACTTTGTCCTTCTCTTTCCTAAGACAAAAATAAATCTCATATTTAAGACACTGTTTTTTTTTTCTTACTTGCAACCAAATGCAATCCTAACGGATTGAGTAACATAGTGTAATTGTTTTCATAAAAGTAGATATGTGCAGCTTCCCTGTTTCCAAATTCTCTCCCCTATCTTCTAGACTTTACTTACTGCCCATATCATTACAAAGCCCTTGCAGATTGGCTGAGCCTACATGCTTTAGGCTTGAATCTCCTCTCTCCATGTCTTACTATGTTTGTCAAGTTATATAAATTCGTCAAGCCATAGTTTTCCAAAATGTAAAATGAGAATAATAATACTTCATTTGGCTGTTAAAGGGATAAACTATGTTAATGAATGTACACTGTTAGCCCCACGCCTGACACATTTTAAGCTTTGAAAAAATGGTGGCTATATGCTGTTGACGCTCTTTGAAGATGGAAAGTGACCTATATCTGTAAATATTATACTGTTCAGCAGCATAGGAATAAGGGCATAGAAAACAAGAAAAGAAGTCAGCATGAGCCTTATTTTGTTGCAACACCTATTTGGACATTTTATTAGCAGCTCATAAAACTCTTCTGAGAAGCTCATTGTGCCAAAATAAGATTTTCATTAAGTATGAATATGCATTTGGTTTCTTCTGTCTAGATAACATCTCAACTCTTTTTGTCTTTGGGGAAAACTATCACTTAAATTCTCCAACATAATAGCTGAAATCCATCCTGCATAATTTGATATTCTTTAAAATTCAAACTGGATTCTGTAGACTTCCTAAAGGTCATTGTTTAGATTCTTTACTCCAGCAGGCAGGACCCATGACTATTTAATGTGTGTTCTACGACATTTAAAACAGTTAAATATGCAAGCAGGCATTAATAATCCTTTTTGGTGATAGAGAAGGTAGAGCAGTAATTACCAGGGAGTGGTTTTCTGTATTTTTCAGTCTGGGAATTGTGGCCTTGCTAGTGGGAGTCCTAGATGGGTCCTTCTCACTATAGTTTAGAGTCATTCATTGCACTGCTGCCCTGACCACCAGAAAGATCCAATGAGAGAGTAAATGGGTCAGGGCAAAAAGTTTTTAGCATTATGGAAACATCAACTCAAAGATATCACCTATGAGGGCTTCCCTGGTGGCGCAGTGGTTGAGAGTCCGCCTGCCGATGCAGGGGACACGGG
>NW_006776064.1:0-974 GCF_000442215.2 Lipotes vexillifer
AGTCTGGCTAATGGTTTATCAATTTTGTTTATCTTCTCAAGGAACCAGCTTTTAGTTTTATTGGTCTTTGTTATTGTTTCTTTCATTTCTTTTTCATTTATTTCTGATCTGATTTTTACAATTTCTTTCCTTCTGCTAACTGTGTTCTTTTTGCTCTTCTTTCTCTAACTTCTTTAGGTATAAGGTAAGCTTGTTCATTTTAGATATTTCTTGTTTCTTGAGGTAGGATTTTATTGCTATAAACTTGCCTGTTAGACCTGCTTTTGCTGCATCCCTTAGGTTTTTGGTCATTGTGTTTTCACTGTCATTTGTTTCTAGGTATTTTGTAATTTCCTCTTTGATTTCTTTAGTAATCTCTTGGTTATTTGCTAGTGTATTGTTTAGCTGCCATGTGTTTGTATTTTTTACAGTTTTTTTCCTGTAATTGATATATAGTCTCTTAGCATTGTGGTCAGACAGGATATTTGATATGATTTCAATTTTCTTAAATTTACCAAAGCTTGATTTGTGACCCAGGATATGATCAATCCTGGAGAATGTTCCATGAGCTCTTGAGAAGAAAGTGTATTTTGTTGTTTTTGGATGGAATGGCCTAATAATACCAATTAAGTATATCTTTTTTAATGTGTCATTTAAAGCTTGTGTTTCCTTATTTATTTTCATTTTGCATTATCTGTCCATTGGTGTAAGTGTGGTGTCAATGTCTATTATTATGGTGTTACTGTCAATTTCCCCTTTTATGGCTGTTAGCATTTGCCTTATGTATTGCGGTTCTACGTTGGGTACATAAATATTTACAATTGTTATATCTTCTTCTTGGATTGATCCCCTAATCATTATGTAGTGTCCTTCTTTGTCTCTTGTAACGTTCTTTATTTTAAAGTCTATTTTACCTGATGTGAGTATTGCCTCTCCAGCTTTCTTTTGATTTCCATTTGCATGGAATGTCTTTTTCCATCCCCTCATTTTCAGTC
>NW_006776065.1:0-307 GCF_000442215.2 Lipotes vexillifer
AAAAAGAGTGAAGAAAGCCTATGGAAATTATGGGACACAATAAACTAAACAATGTTCATGTTACGGGAATTCCAGAACAAGAAGAGAGAGAGAGAAAAGGGAAAAAAAGTATATTTAGAACAATAATGGATGAAAACTTCCGAAACCTAGGATGAGAAATGGACATCCAGGTCCATGAAGCCCAATCAAGCCCAAATAGGTTGAACTCAAATAGGGCTACACTGAGACACATTGCAATTAAACTGTCAAAAGTCAAAACCAAAGAAAGAATTTTAAGACCAGCAAGAGAAAAGAGAGAAGTTACATA
>NW_006776066.1:0-230 GCF_000442215.2 Lipotes vexillifer
CACGTACCTGGGTAGGGCAAAAGAAAAAAGAATAAACAGAGGCAAAAGGATAGGGATGGGACCCGCACCAGTGGGAGGGAGCCGGGAAGGAGGAAAGATTTCCACACACCAGGAAGCCCCTTCGCGGGCGGAGCCTGCGGGTGGCGCGGGGGGGAAGCTTCGGAGCCGCGGGGGAGAGCGCAGCCACAGGGGTGCGGAGCGCAAAGCGGAGCGATTCCCGCACAGAGGAT
>NW_006776068.1:0-5368 GCF_000442215.2 Lipotes vexillifer
CTTCCCTGGTGGCGCAGTGGTTGGGAGTCCGCCTGCCGATGCGGGGCACGCGGGTTCGTGCCCTGGTCCGGGAGGATCCGCATGCCGCGGAGCGGCTGGGCCCGTGAGCCATGGCCGCTGAGCCTGTGCGTCTGGAGCGTGTGCTCCGCGGCGGGAAGGGCCGCAGCGGTGAGAGACCCGCATACCGCAAAAAAAAAAGAAAGGGGAGAGAGGCTAGAGATTGAGATATGATTGATCATACCTATATGATGAAGGCTCCAAAAATTCCCCCAAATAAAGGGTTTGGAGAGCTTATGGGCTGGTGAATACATCCACATGCTGGGACGGTGACACACCTCAACTCCATGGGGACAGAGGCTCCCACCCTCAGGACTCTTTCAAAGCTCACTCTATATATCTCTTCATCTTGCTGTTCATTCACACCCTTTAATATACTTGTAATAAACCAGTAATCTAGTAAGTAAACTGCTTTCCTGAGTTCTGTGTGCCACTCTAGCAAGTTAATCAAACCCGAGGATGAGGGTCATGGGAACCTCTGATTTATAGCCAGTTGGTTGGAAGCATGGGTAACAACTTGGACTTGAGATTGGCATCTCAAGTGTATGTGGGGAGGAGGCAGTCTTATGAAACTAGCCCTTAGACTATAGGATCCTTGCTAAGCTAACTCTGTGCATAGGTCCAAGGCATGCCTGGACCTATGCACAGAAACTGTGAGATAATAAATGTGTGTTTTGAGCTGCTAAATTTGTGGTAATTTGTTATACAGCAGAGGAAACTAATTGCTACAGACTCAGTTGTGTCCTCTCCAAATTCATATGTTGAAGATCTCACCCCCATTGTGACTGTATTTAGAGATGGAGCTTTTAGGAGGTAATTAAGGTTGTATGACCTGAGGGTGGGGTCTTGACCCAATAGTATTGGTGGTCTTAGAAGAAGAAATCCCACCCCTCCCCCACCCTTTGTATGCACACAAAGAAGTCATGTGAGCACAGAGTAAGATGGTGGCTACCTACAAGCCAAGAGAAGAGGACTCAGAGTGACACCTACCTTTCCTCTCTGCATCCCTGCCAACATTTGGTGTTGTCACTGTTTTTATTTTAGTCATAGGTGTGCAGCAATATCTCATGGTAGTATTAATTTTCATTTCTCTAATTGCTAATGAGTTTGAACATCTTTTCATGTGCTTATGTGGCATCTATATATCCTTTCAATGAAATACCTGATCATGTAGTTTTCCTGGCTCATAAATGGAGTGCTGCTTTTAAACAGTTGAGGTTTAAGAGTTCTTATGGTTAGTGTGTTGAGTAATTTGTGTATGATGGCTGAGAGGAGACGGTGGAGAAGATGAAGAGGTATTATTTAGAAGTCCAGATGGGGAAACAGTCAGAAAGCAGTTTTATGTGTAAGTTGGAAGCCCTGGCAAAATGTCAAGAATAGAAATAGATTATAAGGACGTGATAGTCAAAGATATGGGAGTAGATCTTGGAGGACAACAACTTCAAGCTTTTATGTTTTCCTGAAACACAGACTGTCCCTTAGCTCAAAAATTTCACTGTATGTTAGTTAATAAAGAAAGGCACTTCCATTCCCTGGGCTTGAAATTTTATATAAAACACTGTTTTCTCATTTACCATAGACCTTCAATACTGCTAGTATTTGAGCGATTTCAATAAGATCTATGAATTTTCTTCAGTGGAAAAATTAAATTTTTGTTTGGTGTGTGGCAAAGACAGGGATACAGGAAAGGCTTGGTAGGGCTACCATCTGGAACTCATGTTACCCATAGAAGTAGGGTAGATATTCTGTAAGGAGATCTTTCTCAAGACACTGTAAGAAATTTCAGTTCAGAGGGCAAATCCATTATCTGGGAAGGCTGTTGATACAGCCATGGCAGTTCATTAAAGCAGTAAATATAGGCACTTTAACATGAACAAATATACAACATCAGGTGCGAGGAGAAGAAAAGAAAGCAATATCTTAAAGTGTAGAGAGACTAGAGCATGTTTGTCTATAGAGGTATCCATTGGCAAGGTAACAGTTCATTTGAGAGAGAAATTGATGGTTCAAAGATATCTACCTCATCTTCTGATCTTTCTGCAAGATTTAAAATATGATACTGGTGCAAACCAAACAGAAGTCCACTCAAGGGAACAGGGACCAAGAGGCTCCCCTGCTGTACTAACACTAACCCTATAGTTGCTGGGTTTTGGGGACTCCTGGAGGGGAGGCCAGGTCTGCAAAGACAGTGGGAGAAAGGGGGTTTGAATCAGTGCCTATTTACCAACTCTATATAAGTACTTTGGTATTTTAATAACCAGTGTAGCCAATACCAATAACAAATTGGCCAAATACTAGCATGGACTATATGTCTGTTACTAGTGGGTCTCAGTGGAACTGGCTAGGAATGGAATGACTAAGCAGAATCAACAGGCCTGCTTGGTCACAGATAAAAATTGGGAGAAGAACAGTAAGGACCTACTGTATAGCAAAGGAAATATACTCAATATCTTCTAATAAACTACACTGGAAAGGAATCTGAAAAAATATATATATATATATACACACCCACACGCACGTAAACACTCATATATATGTATGTATAACTCAATCGCTTTGCTGTACACTTGAAAATAATAGAACATTGTAAATCAACTCTACTTCAATTTAAAAAAAATCAGGAGAAGGATTATTTTTGACAAGTATCTTACTGTTGAGATTAACAAAATTGGTTTGGTAGAAGAGTCTGAAATACTGAAGATATAAATATCTATCTTTCTATCTATATTTTTTTCATTAAACACTACCTGCTGTCCTCTGGCAGACCCACTTTCCTGCTGGATGATGTCATTGCTACCTTAATCACAGTTGGAGACCCCGTAGCATTTCAGTCCCTTTTTGTTGTTAAAATGTCTTACTTTTGTTGTTATGCAATTGTTTTGATTATCTCAAAGTTTCAACCTAATATTTGATTCAGAGATCTTCCCCTTGCCTGGGAACAGGCTAGACTTGATGTCCTATTGGTTCTTTATGTTTTAGGGGTTGTGGGTAGTGGTGGGGGTGAGTGGCAATGAAGGAATAGCGAAAGGGTGCCAGAGCACCCTGCTTTCTCAAATCCCTTCTTCCTTCCCTGTTGTTATTTGTTTGGGTTGGGGCAGAGGAGGAAGAATTGAATATTTCCATGTGTGACTACCCTTGGCAAGTGGCTATTCACCCTCTTTTGGTTGTCACTGCTGCTGTATTTCTGGCATTCAGTGCTTTCTACAAACCTGGAGCTCACATGCTCCCAAATAATGCTTTTGGTGGTTCTCCAAGGTACCTCTTGAGAGCACTCTGATATAGTTGC
This sequence comes from Lipotes vexillifer, assembly GCF_000442215.2. Classification (NCBI taxonomy): domain Eukaryota; kingdom Metazoa; phylum Chordata; class Mammalia; order Artiodactyla; family Lipotidae; genus Lipotes; species Lipotes vexillifer. The sequence goes on from NW_006776068.1 coordinate 3,344, forward strand.
CTAGTGTGTCAGACCTGGCTGAGATTTGGTCCCTTTCTACCTCTCCTCACCCCTCATCAGCCTCCATCATACATAGGTGGTCACATTACAGACCACCTATGAGAACATACCTGGTTCCCTGTTGCTCTCAGGTAAGAATTGCCTTAAACTAAAAGGAAACATTAACACAGAAGTTAATTCTGTGGAAGTAAAAGAGCCTATCTGTTTTCTTAAAATAAAATACATGGTGTTGTCTTCTTTCAGTAGGAGAAATTAAGTCTGATATGGGAGAGTATGATATATTGAGATACACACACACATACACACACACATGTATATATATGGAGAGAGAGAGGTAGATAGATATAGATATATACCATTTTTACTCTTGAGATACGAGAGCTGAGTAGTTCAAATACAGCGTGAGGATATTAGGCTGTGTTTGTAATGCACCCAGTCAGGATTATTTGGTGACTTTTCCCCAGAAGTGCCAGATGTTCACCAGAGGAAGAGTGCTATTAAAATCATCCAGGAAATGGCTTCACATGGGCTACAGACTGTGTTAGGAGGGAAGTGAAACCAAAGTAATGATGATGGTCTTGTGGAAAATGGAGAAGTCAGTTATGATGAGTGGGATGGTCAAGTGTATATACATGTTTTTGGAAGGATAGATTACTACCTATATCCTATGTAGTTTTTATAAAAATTCTACAAAGTAGGGCTATCCATATTTAGATGGGGAAATTGAGTTATAAAGTTTGGCAGGTGAATTCAGTTTTGACTGATTCTACGTCCCATATTCTTTCTATGAAATGATAATGGTTAATATCGAAAAGGGATTGGGATATAAGCTGGTTATTATTACAGAGTAAATAGTTATTTTATAATACGTCATTGCTCTTAATTTCCAACTCCTTTAACTTTTGCTGAAATTGTCTTCCTTACTGAGAATAATAACTGACAAACCCCCACAAAATCTATATAAAAATAGCTTTTTTCAAGTGCATAAAGTTTGTGTTTTCAGTTGCTTATGAAAGACTTATTTAACCTAGAAGCTGCTGTGTTAAAAATCAAAGGATATCAAATTTATACTTACCTACATATTTTGTTTTATCATAAAATTTAAATAGTTTTGTGTGCACATAGCAGAGCTACCATTTGCATGAAACTTAACTAAAAAGTAAATATTAAATGTTTTCAAATAGAATATAAAGCTGTAATTGCTTGGTTTTCTTTGCTCTTTTTCTGTTATGAATAAGTGCTAAGGAAATGATCATAAAGGGAATTCCAGTAAACTGCTCTGTCTTTATTATATTGTCTGAATTCCTATGAAGTTTGCTGATACACTAACTAGACTATCCAAGTGAAAATAATTCTGTAATAAACATTTTTTCCAGAGCTTTGAAGAAAACAGTGATTCCGTAATGGTGTTTTATGAAACACATTCTTATATAAATGCCCCAGATAAGATGGATTCCATGGAAAAAGGAATTTGAAAAACACTGCTTACCACGCTCCTGCATACCACATCACCCTATGGGAGGTTTAGCATGTTTATCAGCATGATAAAGTCATTGAAAATTTCTGCAGTGAGAAGTTAATAATTTTGTGCTATAAAAGCTTGGGGCCAATATAGCCACACAGGAGGCAGTATTTTGTAATGCTTAAGAGTGTGTCTCTGGAGTCAGACTGGTTTTGGTCCCCTGCTCTACTATTTGTTTTTATAATTGTGGTAAAATTCACATAATGTAAAATTAACCATTTAACATGAACGATTCAGTGGCATTTAGTACATTAGCAGTCTATTCACAACATCTGTCTAGTTCCAAAACATTATTATCATCCCAAAAGGAACTCAGTACCCTCTGAGTAGTTGTTCCCCATCCCTCCTTCTCCTACCTGCTCCATGATGACAAATTGTATGGACTGTTTTACTTACTCTCCTTGAGAATCAGTTTTCCTCTTTATTCCTATAAACACAGGAACGGGGGGCTTCCCTGGTGGCGCAGTGGTTGAGAGTCCGCCTGCCGATGCAGGGGACACGGG
>NW_006776069.1:0-2003 GCF_000442215.2 Lipotes vexillifer
ATGCTAAGTGAAATAAGTCAGACAAAGACAAATACTCTATGTTATCACTTATATGTGGAATCTAAAAACTAAAACAAGTGAATGTATATAACAAAAGAGAAACAGACCCACAGATATAGAGAACAAACTAGTAGCTTACCAGTGAGGAGAGGGAAGGGGGAGGGGCAACATCGGGGTAGGGGATTAAGAGAGACAAACTACTATGTATAAAATAGATAAGCAACAAGGTTATATTGTACAGCACAGGAAAATATAGCCATTGTTTTATAATAACATTAAATGGAGTATAATCTTTAAAAATATTGAATCACTATGTTGTACACTTGAAACTAATATAATATTGTAAATCAATTATACTTCAAAAAAACCCACTACTTCCTCCTAGCTTTCTTGAGAGCTTTAGAAGTGTAAATCCCTGTAAAGCATTTAGGACAAAGACTAGCACATAGTAAACATTCAATAAAAGAAGGCTTATATAATATTGTGGCAAGAAATATGACAGTGACAAGATACGTCCCTGCACTCATGAAGTTTCTGCTTTGTCAGACTTTAAATGGATATAATCCATGAGATTAAAAAAAAAAAGGAACAGCATCCAGTCTTCCAGCTCTAATCTTAGGTGTTTGTATATTTGGGAAGGTAAAAAGCAGAGGAATTCATAAAAAATGCATTCACCCCCAGCCTTCCAGCATTTTTGATTTCTAAATGCATTTTTGTTGTGGCATGAGAATTAATAAATCTGGGCCAATGGGTACCATCATTCGTTCATTCATTCATTTAAAACATGGGTGCCTATTATGTTCAGGGAATAGAGAATATCTATTTTTGTTCTCATACTTTGCTGAAAGAGGATTACAAAACTTATTTCAATAATGTAATTCTGTTTTGAACTCTTTAAAAATTAGTCACTATTGAGTGGTCTATAATAGTCATAAAACAAGTTAGCAAGTACGAACAGAATTTCAAATACAATAGTGATCAGAAATAAAGATCGCTTTATAATACTCATAACTTGTTTTATAAATAGAGTGGTATTTTAAAAAGAAAACAAATGCAATATAAAATTTGACTTTATAAATAATATTGCAATATATTCACTTTAAAATGTTCTCATATTTTTTCTAAACTAAAAAATTTAATGTTTACATTTTTTAATTAAACTTTTTCTAAATATCATGACAGGGAGAGAAGTTTAAATGCAAAGACCTAGTAAGAACCAAGGTTGAAATTGGAAATGAGGTCAAGGAGAGCTAAGATCTGTAGGTACACAGGAAAGGAAGAGATGTGAAAATAGTTCTTTCAGTAAGACAGAGGTTAAAAAAAATCAAGGTTTTGTTGATTTTGTTAACTGTTGATTCTCAGCACCAGTCAAATGGAAGGGTTTAAATGCCATCAATTACCAAAGCACACAAGGTAAAATTTCTCATTCATCCCCTGCAACCTTACAAAAAGGAAACGACACTCAGCCGTAAGGATTAATGCATTCATTCATTCAGCAAGCAAGCAACATATATTCATTAAGCATCTACTGTGTCTGAGGCCCAGGGCTAATTAAGAAATAGAACAGAATCTCTGTTCTTTAGGCACTAAAAGTCCTAGTGGAGATATCAGACAAATATACAGATAATTGCAAAAACATGACAATTGAGTATATAGAAGATCTATGGGGCACATCAAAAGGAAGTGCTTAACTATGTCTAGGTATGTCAGGGAAGGCTTCAGAAGGAGATATTTGAGCCAAGTATCAAAAGATGAAGATCTTGTTGCCATGTAGCTGGAGCCAGAAAAGAGCAACCTAAGGATAAAGAATATCATGTGGGATGTAGGTGATGGGGATTCCCTAACATGTTTCAGGTAAGGAAGTGATTTAATTTATGTTTTAAAAAAATCACCTCTGTCTTTATATAGAGATGGAGAAGATATTAGAGACAAAGAGACCAATTAGGACTTCCCTGGTGGCGCAGTGGTTGGGAGTCCGCCTGCCGATGCAGGGGACACGGGTT
>NW_006776072.1:0-294 GCF_000442215.2 Lipotes vexillifer
ACATAGTAATCAAACTGGCAAAAATTAAAGACAAAGAAAAATTATTAAAAGCAACAAGGGAAAGCTGACAAATAACATACAAGGGAATCCCCATAAGGTTAACAGCCGATTTCTCAACAGAAACTCTACAAGTCAGAAGGGAGTGGCACGATATATTTAAAGTGATGAAAGGGAAGAAGCTACAACCAATATTACTCTACCCAGCAGGGGTCTCATTCAGATTCGATGGATAAATCAAAAGCTTTACAGACACACAAAAGCTAAGAGAATTCAGCACCACCAAACCAGCTCTAC
>NW_006776074.1:0-9399 GCF_000442215.2 Lipotes vexillifer
CGTGTCCCCTGCATCGGCAGGCGGACTCTCAACCACTGCGCCACCAGGGAAGCCCCATCATGTCTTTTTAGGCTCATCTGGACTGACAGATTTTTAGACGTATTTCCTTGACAATTTTGAGGGGGAACGATCAGCTGTTTTGAAGAATGTCCCTCAGTTGGAGTTTGTCTGCTGTTTTTCTCATGACTGTATTGAGGTTATGGGTTTGGGGAGGAAGATTAAAGAAAGGAAGTGTCATTCTCATTACATCATATCAAAGGTACATGCTATCATCATGACATCATTGATGATGCTAACTTCAATTAAGCTGAAGTGAAGTTTGTAAGGTTTTCACACTAAGCTATTTCCCCCCCTTCCTATATTGTATTCATTGGAAACTAGTTACTAAGCACAGCTCATGTTCAAGAGGTGGGGAATGAAGCCCCACTTCTTGATGGGAGAGTCTTTACATAAATTATTTGGAATTCTTCCATACTGAAAATTTGTTCTTCACTCCCCTTTATTTATTCAATCATTTACATATATCAGCATGGATTTGTGGATGTTTAGTTTATTCTTTAGGTGATAATCCAATATTACATATTTATATTTCTTCTCAAATTGTTCCAACTTCGGCCATTGAGAGTTCTTTTAGGTTGACTCCAGTGTACTTTAGGCATGGCCCCATCATCTTGGTTTTTTAGCACTTCCTTACTTTCTAGCACTAAAAGATGATCCTGAACTCAGGATCATCTTGTAGAATTCTGCCCCAGCCCTAGAATCAGTGATTTCTCTGAGGAGCCCTGGTTCCTTTTATTGGAAAATAGTATTAGAAACAAAGATCTGGATACTAACTGTGCTTGTTTTACTGGAGTGTTATTTCTTCTAGGATCTTTCACCCGGCAGAGCTAGGAAATATATGTGTGTATTCCAGTCTATGTTTATACATATACCTACAATAACTTCTAAATCTACCCATCTATGTATTAAGCCAAACAGGAATTCAGGCTAATGGCTCTGACTATAACCCTGTTCTACAAGGTTTATTCTAGCCTTCATTCTTGCTTATCTATAATCTCCCTTTCCAATGGTGAGAAGCCTGGTTCCCACATCTAACATCTGTTTAGTTTTATTTAATTCCAGTATACATGTATAGCATTTTCAGAATTATTAACCCATGTCCACATGAGAAATAATTTTACCAACTAGAGTAGAGCTTACACACAGTTCCTTTGCCTTTAGTCTTACAGGTCCAATAATTTCTAAAGTTACTTAGGTCAGCAGCTTTTCTTCCCTGCCCATCCCCCTACTGTCCCACAGTGAGGTTCGGTCACACATTTGTAATATCCTTAATAAATTTTACATTCTGCATTTCATTCTGAGCTCCCTCAACCTTGTAATTTTTTTGAAGTTGGATATATTAATGTTTACTCCTTGTGATATAAAGTTTTATGAGCTTTTGACAAATGCATAATGTCATCATCTACCACTACAATATCATACAGAATAGTTTCACTGCCCTAAAAAATCCCCTGTGTTTCACCTAATCAAATTGTGAATTTTTAACTCACTAATTTTTATTATCTGGCTCCCTTGTTCTCCAGTAAATCTCTTACTGTCTTGGCTAAAGTCTTAAATTGTCTCTCCTCTGAATTATTATAATGAAGGCTGGGAGAGAAGGGGAGTATAATATTGAAACATTCACTTTGCTAACATATAAAGAATTCCAGCTCTGAAAAACTACTTTCTTTTGAGTTATATTTCTTAATGCATCAATGGAGCTATTCAATGAACAAAATCTGGCTACAACGAGATTTAATAAATTTGTCACCATATCCATATTTTATACACATTATTTACCTTAATTTGTTTGCTAAAGCTTGTCATAATTGCGGCTATAGTGTCATATCCTGACATTAATATATATTCTTCCAGTGTTTCATCATTAAACATCAAATTTCCATCTATTCTTATTTAATTGTTTCATTAAAAAACCAAATAACTGAAGTTTGCCAAATATCTGTTATGATCTATGGCACTATCAGTGGTTTCTTAAATTTTGCTTTATTAGTATAGTTATGTCAAGAGACTCCCTGAATTGAAGCATCAATGACTAGTTAATAGACATCTTAAGCCTAACATATATAAAACAAAGTTCTTGATTCACCAACTCCATCCCAAGAAAGTTTCCTTTATCCTCAGCATGTCGATACAAAAACCTGGGCTGAACTTCAAAAAAATTACAGAGATGGGACAATCAGGAATAAAGATTAGGTATATGATCTGGTCCTCCACTTGCCTCACAGGTGGAAGACTTCAAACATTCTTGAACTTGCCAGAGACCAGATTTTATATGGCTTTTATTTTGTATTTTGTGTCTGAACTGTACTTGCAGTTCTTCTGCCATGCTACATAGCTGATCAATTAAAAATAAGAAAAATAGATCTTATCTCACCTTCATTTCTTTCTTCTCTGGTGCTGTTCTTTTTTTATATAGACCCAAGCTTTTGGCCTATATTATTTTCCTCTGCCTAAGGAAAATCTTCTAACATTTCTCATAGGGCAGGTCTATCAATTATAAATCCCTCAATTTTTGTTTGGCTGACAATGTCTTTACTTCTTCATTTTTGAAGGATAAGTTTGCTGGGTATAAAATTCTAGGTTGGTAGATTGTTCTTTCAACACTTTAAATATTTCACTCCACTCTCTTCTGTGTTTTCTGATGAGAAATCGTTTTTTTTTTTTCCCTAGACTCTAAAATTTTCTCTTTACGTTGTCTTTTTTTTTTTTTTTTTAAGTTTGAATGTGATGTGCTTAGGAGTAGTTTTTGGTATTTATTCTGCTTGCTATTGTCTAAGCTTCCTCGATCTGTGGTTTGGAGTTTGTCATTCATTTTTGAAAATTCTTGACCAGTGTTTCTTCAATTATTTTTTCTGCTCTCTTCTATGTTTCTTCTCCTTCTGGTATTCTAATTATACATACATTATTCCTTTTTGTTTTGTCCCAGAGTTCTTAGTAGTTCTGTGGTTTTTTCAAATTATTCATTTTTTTACCTTTGAATTTTTGTTTGGAAAGTTTTTATTGACCAATCTACAAGCTCACCAATTCTTTCCTTGGCCTTATTCAGTCTACTGATGAGCCCACCAAAAGCATTTCTAAATTTCTGTTACAGTGTTTTTGATTTCTAACATTTCCTTCTGATTCTTTCTCAGAATTTCTATCTCTGTTTACATTACCCCTCTGTTTTTGCATGTCTATTTTATCCCATTAGATCTCTTAGCATATTAATCACTGTTATTTAAGATATTCTGCCTGATAATACCAACATCTGTGTCGCATCTGAGTGTGGTTCTAATATTTGCTTTGTCTTTTCAGACTGTTTTTGTTGTTGTTGCCTTTTGGTGCAGTTAGTAATTTTTTTGTTGAATTCTAGACATGTTATATCAGGTAATAAGAATTGAGGTAAACAGGGCTCTACCATGAGAATTTATGATCTTATCAGGATCTGAGCTTTGTTTCATATTTAATCAAGCTATGGGTGCCAGGGATTTCAAATTTCTCTAGTGTCCTTGGTTTTGTCTCCCTTCTGGACTTCAGGCTTTCCTACATACCCATCTATGGAAAGAATGTGTCTTATAGCACTTTTGTCTGTGATTGACAGGAACCCTGTTGGTGTGGTAGCAAAGTGTGTGTGTGGAGGATGAATGTTCTGTAATTTTCCATTTAAGTCTCATTCTTATAGTGAGCCTTAATTTTTGGCTGGTGACCTTCACAAGTGTTTTTTTTTTTTTTCTCTTGTATAGCCTTTAGAAAAATCCCTCCTCTCAAGGTAAGACAGGAAGGACAGAGGGGGCTGGAGTGAGAGGAATGTCCTTCCTATGATTCTGGGATAAGGCTCAGGTCAAGTTTTTCCTCTTGGAGGGAAGGGCTTTGTTATGGAGAAGTTCTGGGCATATTTCACAAGGATTACTCTCCCTCTGTCCCTGCAGATTCAGGAGGGGAATATTTCTCAGATCTTCATTTTGAGAACCTGATGGGGTTCCGGGAAGTAAAGCCCACAAAAGTGTGGGGGTCTCCTACAAGGCTAAAGCCCCCAGGAGCTTCTCATCTTACTCTAGTCCATACTTAGTCTTCAACAATTGTCAACATTATAATTAAATCTTACCAGTTCATGGATCAAGTGACTTGTGCTCCAGATAAGCAGATCTTGGTTGTGATTCTCTGGGTTTACGTCTCTTTCCAGATTTCAGGGTAGTGGTTTGTCTGCAAACTCAATTCTTTTTCGGGTTCAAGAAAAATTGTTGATTTTCAATTTATCCAGATTTTCTTCTTGTAAGGACAGCAGTGAAGACTTGCTGGAACTAAAAGTTCTCTATATTGTTTTTGGTTTTTGTTTGTTTTTGTTTTTTTTGTTGTTGTTCTTTTTGTTTTGTTTTGTTTTTGGCCCTGCCATGCAGCTTGAGGGATCTTAGTTCCCCAACCAGGGATTGAACCCGTGCCCCCTGCAATGGAAGCACAGAGTCCTAACTGCTGGACTGCCAGGGAATTCCCAAAAGGTTCTCTATATTGTTGCTACAAATGTTCCAGCTGCTCAAATGCAAAAATATCTTGATTGGATATAGTTATTGGTGACCTCTGTCAGAGTAATGCATGACTGAGAATAGTCACTGGGATGCTTGTCTAGCTTGAACAATTGAGACAATGTCTCAGACTAGGAGAAGAAACAGTATTTGGTCTTTTCACAGAGGGATTAGTGGAGGTGGAAACACTGTCTCAAGTTATCTCCGATTTTAACAGCCCTGACCAGACAATGGAGCCACTTCACACTGTAGAGGCATATAGTGGTTATTGTTTCCACACTGAAATAACAGTGACTCTGAAGAAAGAAACTAAGTCATGCGAATGACAAATCATTAATAAGTTGGACAAATAGTAAAACAATACTGACTCAGTATATGTTCAGATTTTCTTATAATGATGATTTTTGAATGTAACTATTCTGAGAAAACTCCTTACATCACATCATGTGCCATCCTAGCACAAGTGACAAAATGGATCAACTTGAATGAAGCCAAAGTCCACGGTACCACCAAGTTACTACTCTGGGAACTTTCTGGACTGTAATTTATAGTTGTGTTATAGACTAAATTTTACCTCCCCAAATTCAGACGTCAAAACCCTTACCCACAATGTGACTGTATTTGGAGATAGGGTCTTAAAGAAAGTAATTAAGGTTGAGTGAGGTCATAAGAGTGGATCCTAATCTGATAGGACTGGTGTCCTTGTAAGAAAAGGAAGAGGCAGCAGAGATCCCCTTCCCTCCACACATGCACAGAGGAAAGGCCACCATCTGCCAGCCAGGAGGAGGGGTATCACTAGAAGCCAACCCTGGCACCTTGATGTTGGACTCCCAGCCTCCAGAACTGTGAGAAAATGATGCATGTTGTTTAAGTTACCCAGTTTATGTATCTTGCTATGGCAGCCCTAAGTGACTAATACAAATGGTAGAGATGAACTGTTGGTTCTTCAGCCAGCAGGTATAAAGAAATTAAGTCCAACACCTGACCGACTTCTTTGGATGTTGCAGATAGCATATAGCACAAGTGGAAATTTTGCTGCTGCCTCTGCACCAAGCCAACAGACAGACAGCCTAATCTCTTGAGCTAGAGGCCTTGAAATCAATCCAAACATTAATACCTCAAGTGCTTTCCTGAAGCCCATACCTCCTTCAGAACCCACGATATTACACATATCTGTGTGTGGCCTCACAGCTTTTTGATTGGAACCTTTGGCAATAGACCATCAGTACCCCTCAGCCTCCAGGATTCTGCATGAAAGGGCCTATAGCTTGCCCAGTAGATTCAGAGATTGTCTCACTACAAGTCATGACTCTCTAATGGAACCTCCAAATAAGAGCCAAACAGGGCCTTGCATCCTTGGCCTCCCTAACAAATCCACCTTTAGACACAAAGAGGATGCATTTAGTGGACTAATGCAGCCTTCTAACATAATGATGGACCACCAACAGCCCACAGCAGTGAGGCTCTGCAAAGTGGGCTGAACATCAAAAGTGTTCTAGACACAGAGCACGTCATCTCAACACTAACTGAAATTCATCTTTACACAGACTCGTGGGCCAACACTAAAAGCCTAAAAATTGTCAGGCTATTGGATACGAACTTAGGGCTATAATACTAAAAATAAATCTATATGAAACCGGATATAATAACTTGTTCATGAACTTAAATCTTTACATCACACACATGTATGTCCAAGTAAAGGGACTATGCTTCAGTCAAAGTATTTTCTGACAAAGTCCAATCAAGAACATAGAGCTATTATTTCTGGTGTAGCCCACATAGTACACTCAAAGGTACCAAGAAAATGAAACCAGATAAGAATGCCAGTGTTATTTGTTATCATTATCTACCTTAACTGCAATGTCATCAGACAAGTTCCAATATTAGCCAATATTTGAAAGTTTTAAAAACTACTTTTATGACATGGCACACGATCACTTTTCATAAATATTCTATATGTGTGTGAAAAAATGTATATTTTTCAAGTGTGAAGGTACAATATTCTGTATATATTATTAGTTCTAATTTGGCAATGGTGTGATCAGAGCCTTCAAATTGCTGATTTTTAAAATGTTTATTCTATCAACTACTAAGAGAGATATAATAAAGTAACATGAATGATGATACTTTTGTCAATTTTACTTGCTCTCTCTTCTCTCTCTCTCAATCTCTCTTCCTGTCTCTTTTTTCCTTCCCTTTCTTCCTCCCTCGTATGTTGTTAGATAAAATTTAAAAGTTTTTATAAATTGTTAAATACACATTTTGCCATTATGTACTGATCCTCTTTACCTCTGCTAATGTTTTGCAGTGTAATGGAGTTTTTTCTGTTCAATTCAACAACTCTGGCTTTTCACTGTTGAGTTCAGCCCAATTAGTGTAATTGTGATTTTCAATTGTCTATTTTTTTCCTGCCATCTTATAATAATTATTCCCTATTTCTATACTTTTCTATTTCTCTCATTTTCTGAATTTTTCAGTGTTCTTTTCTTTCTTTTTATAGGAAGCAAAAACTTTATTACCATAGTACAATAATTTAATATTAAATTTGGCACTGAGCTTCCTAACCACCAGGACACAAAGGGAAACATTGGTTCACATAGTTCTCCTTAACAACTGCAAATTCAGTGTGAAAATAGATGAAAATGCCTTTTCTAAGAAATAATTACCAGTCCTTTTTTGGTCCCATACCAGAAGCAGACCACCTTTGTGGTGGTTATTTGAATACTGCAGAATGTAAAATTTGGGACTCGCATATGGAATGCTGGTCCATGCCAATGATGTGAAAATTAGCATAGAAACAGCAGTGAAACTTGCTGAGAAAGAAAATGTAAAGTTGTTGTACTACTTAGTTTTATTAGGAAATGATTCTGGTATGGGACCAAAAAAGGACTGGTAATTATTCACAGCACTATTGAGGAGATTGTCATATGTGACATGTTTATTTATTGGTTAGGACTTTTTTTTTCAGGTGCAAATGATAGAAATTCAAACCATCTTAAGGAAAAAAGGAGAGCTTATTGATTCCTATGACTGAGTATTCTAAGAATGAAGCTTACTTTAGTCATGACCAGCCCCAGCAGCTTAAAAAATATCTTGTATTGCTGCAAAAGTCTGGTCAGTTCCAAGTTATTTACAAGAGGGACACACATAACTTCTTAGAAACCCCAGCAGAAAGAGAATTGCTCACTTGCAATAGCCATACATGAAAGATTCCCCTTTCCCATTGTCCATACTCTTTGACCCAACTTGGATCATGCAGCTATGTAAGAATGTGTGTTGAATTCCACTGTGATCAAATGAGAACAGTAGAACTTTTATGTACAAAAACAGGATGTTGGTAGAGAAAAACTTAAGTCCAATATAATTAGCTGGACTGTACTCTTTCAATATCCTGATTGCAATATAATCTTGGGAAAGGATTTGCATTTCTACTTTAAGTATGTGCAGAGTCCCTGAAGCCTCTTCTGTTTTGTTTTGAAGAGGACTGGAGGAAAGAACAAACCATAAGACTAGGCTATTAAAGTGATCTTTATTCTTTAGCTGCAGATTAGAAAACCAAACACCAGGATATTTACTCTGGCAGTTTCAAGTTTTGCTTGGAATCCTAGGTTTCAAGATGTTCTTTTGTTTCTGTTGGAAGTGAATGAACTAGTCCTCTGAATTTCTTCAAGGATCTTGAAATCATAGGAAGGAATATAGAAGGCAGGACAATTAAATGCAGAGGAACTAAGTCTTCTGTGGTACCATTAGGTCACCACATCAAGCTTTGGCTAAAGATGTTCTACTTCTTGATATTTCCATATATGAGATAATATACACTTCTTTAATGTTTTATGACATAGTAGATCAGGTATTTTGTTACTAATAATCAAGAACATCCTAAGTGATACTCCAGGTTATTTTGGCCCTTAGCCTTGACTAAGTGTCAAAATCTCCTTTCATGAGAATTAATAATCTGCTAATCTGGATATGTCATATTCACCTTAATGTTCTCTGATTTCCCTCTTCCTATAACAACTCCTCTTGCTCTATCTAACTAGACCCAGTACCTAGAATATTTCCTCTGTATTGAGCATCCTCATTTTACTTTTGACTTGACCTGCTGACTTGGATCTTCTTTAGAATCCAATTCAGCTTTTGCGGAATCTCTAACATGGTCTCTTTATTACTACTAAGTTACGATTTTGGCAACTTTATTTTCTTTCCTATTTGATTCATTCCTACTCACTAGCTCTCACATGACTCTAGCATAAAAGACCTAGCTTCTAGTTTGCTCTTTCTAACAACTGAATTTCACCTAGGAATTTGGAATTGGTCTTTCTGTGATCTGTGATCAGGGAGCTGAGGCTTAGCAAAGCAAAAAAGCATTGAAAGAAAATGAGAAGGTGGGAAATTTCAAAACAAAGCTATTTGATTTATTATTTTTATAGTCTTGGTCCTATCTGAACCATGTTCTAGTATAATTAAACTGGATAAATTGTTTTGGAAAGACTGTCTGAGTAAAACAGATAAGTCATGGAGAAATCATGACCTTAGAGAATTTGGTAGTCAACTCCTAGGAAAATTATCTACTAATGTTTCAAGAAATTAGTTGAAAACTCACTTTGGCTGTCAGGTCATTAACATATAATAGCATTCAGGTTTTCTGTACTACCCTGTGCAACGTGGTGATTTTCTCAGGGCTTAAATCCAAGTGAGTGTATAGGCTTATAGGCAAAACTAAAAGAAATAGAAGTGCAAAGGACAAATTAAAGTTTTTTATTTTTTTATTTTTTTAATTTTTTTTGCGGTACGCAGGCCTCTCACTGCTGTGGCCTCTCCCGTCGCGGAGCACAGGCTC
>NW_006776075.1:0-906 GCF_000442215.2 Lipotes vexillifer
TATATATATATAAAGTATAAGTGCTCATCCCCACCTCTCTGGGATCACCATTGCTAGCAGCTTGGTGAACATTCAGTATATTGCCTTCTGTTTGCATATATCAACCCACTTTTCTTTTACAAAAATGTGAACATTCTACTCACGCTGTTGTGCGACCTGCCTTTTCACTTACCCGTGCATCTTGGACATGTGACAGGGATGTGCCTCACTCTCAACAAGCATCATTCCAGCGTGTAGCTGCCCCAGCATTACATCATGGCTCCTAGTGATAGGCACATGGGGGCTTCCACTGTGTTGCTGCCCACGGTGAAAATACCAGTCCCGCTCCTCTCTGAGCCCAGCTGAGACTCACTCAGGATGTATACCTGGAAGTAGAGTTGTTGGGTCAGAGTGGGGACCCTTAACATTTTAACACATTGTTAATATAGCCTGCCGAAAAGTTTTTACCAATTTATGTTATTGCAGTGATAACAAAGATACCTATTACGTGCTTACCAACTCCCTCTATTATCAATTTTTAAAACTGCCAGTCTGAGTAGCAAAAATAGATTATATAACTGCTTCATTTTTTAAAATTTAGTGATATTTGGCAAATTTTCAGTTTATTGGTATTTGTCTTTTCTGTTTTGGTGTGTTGCCCATTCCTATCTCACCATTTTGCTACTGGCCTGTTAGTCTTCATTGAATTTTAGCCACCTTTCTATTTTAGGGAAATTAGACTGTCTTGAGTGGTGGACGTTTTCCTTTTTGTCTGTCTTTACAAAATCATTTTTTCTTAATACTGCACAAAAGTTTAATATTAGTCAGAATGGCCATCATTAAAAAGTCTATAAACAATAAATGTTGGGGCTTCCCTGGTGGCACAGTGGTTGAGAGTCCACCTGCCGATGCAGGGGATGCGGGTTC
>NW_006776077.1:0-3433 GCF_000442215.2 Lipotes vexillifer
CCAAAAAAAAAAAAAAAAAAAAAAAAAAAAAAAAGAACTGCTAATTCTAATGCTCATAAAATGTTTCCAATTATGAAAGGGGAAAGCTAATCTTTATTACCAGAAAATGTAATATGGTGATAAAAACAGTGAAGGAAGCTTGCCATTCCTTATTTCTAAATAATCCCATTTACCAATGAAAATACAAAAGTCCCACTTGATGTGTTAGTAGTCAAATCCTTCCCTTATTTGTATACAAGGGACAAGAGACACATACAGTACAATCTCTGAATTCAAATCATTAACTTACAGTGATTAAAAACAAGCTAGCAAGCAAACAATGGGGAAAGAACCCCTCCAGTTTCCTCCACAATCTCCAAGTCTGAACCTCCCAAAAATGCTTTTATTTGTTTTTCCCTGGTCACTTTCCCACATTGGGCCAAAGGTTGTGGCTCAGAAGCTTCCAGTCCATCACTGGCCGAACCAGTGAACAGGACATGAG
Source organism: Lipotes vexillifer (assembly GCF_000442215.2). NCBI lineage: Eukaryota > Metazoa > Chordata > Mammalia > Artiodactyla > Lipotidae > Lipotes > Lipotes vexillifer. Next base: position 482 of record NW_006776077.1, read on the forward strand.
GTGCTCTCATTGGACACTGATCATCCAAGTGTTGCATAATTGCAGTATTTAGCTATGTCTTGTTTACTTGATTCTTCAAAGGAACTATAATCATTACTGTAACTTTTGTATACAGTCATTGTTTTACATTTACCTCTACTTGCTAATTTATTCTATTAACATTCCTACCTGCATCTCAGATCATCTGCTGTGATCTTTCTCCATCTTCCTAAATTACATTCTTTAGAAGTTGCTTTAACATGGTGTCAGTTGATGTAAACACGAAAAGATTTCATTTTTCTCAAAAGTCTTTATTTCTCAGTTGAGCTCTAGAAGGAAGCCAGCACTGACATGGGGTTAGTTATGTGGGAATATTCATCAGGATTATCATTTGACGATGGGATGAGCCATATATTTATACCCTCCCCTTGTTCAGACGTTGGATGTGACCATCTCAGGAAGTCCCTAACATTGGGCAAATTAGCTCTCTGGAGCTGAGGAAATATCTGAAAGGGTCAATGGCTGAGGATTAGCACCTGACTGTACTCTCAGCAGCCAGTGGAGCAAGTCTACATTTGAGTGTGGTTTGGGGAGGTCCATCTTCATGTGTAGCATAGCTTCACTATTAAATGATACCTTGGCTAGATATGCAACTCTAGGATGACAGTTACTTTCTCTCAGCACTTGCTTTTGGCTTCAATTTATTAAGAAAATGAGGTCTGCAGTCACACTATTTGGTATTCCTTTTCTAGGCATTGTGTCTTTTTGTCTGCTATTTTGATCTCTAGGGTTACCTTGAAGGTTTACTATGATTTGTCAGGTCTGCTTCCTGAATGGAGGAACTTATGGCTTCCCCTAACTCTGGGAATTACCAGCCATTTTCCTTTGAATATTATTTTTCCAATATTCACCCAGTTGTATGCTTCTGGAATGCCTATGTGATACTTATCACCTACTTACTCCATTCCTTGAGTCTCTCTGCCTCACTTTTATCCTTTTTTTTTCTTTTACTTTCTGTGAAGTATTCTGTATAATTTCTATTATTTTATCTGTCTTCTAGCTCACCAATCCTCTCTCCAGCTATATCTCATTGGTTATGTAAAATTTCTTTAATCTTTTGTTCATATAATGAATGTTTGCATTTTCAAAAAGAATAGATTACAAACTTGGAAGCAATAGAATCAGATTCATCTGAATGACATAGAGTAGCATCTCCAGATACTAGGGAATGGGGAATAGGTTTTTTTCTTGAACTTTTTGATTTTGATATTTTTGTACAATTTTTGGCTTTTCTCTTATGTTTTCAATGAATTCTGTAATAAAGATAATGTTGAATAAGTTTGATTGGGACATGTCTGCTATATTAATACTATTTTCCAGGGTTGCTTATAATTTGTTATTGAAGCAGTAAACCTGTTTCCCTCAATTAGTCTTTTTTATTGAGATATAATGGACATAAAACATTAGTTTCATAATGATTCAATATATATATATATATATTATGAAATGATCACCCCAATAATTCTAGTTAACTTCCACCACCACACACAGTTACAAAATTTTTTTCTTGTGATAAGAACTTTTAAGGTCTACTTTCTTAGCAACATTCAAATATACAATACAGTATTTAACTATAGCCACCATGCTGTATATTACATGTCCGGGAATTATTCAATTAAAGTTGGACGTTTGGACCTTATGTCAATCTTTACTGTTAACCATACCATTAGTTCATAATTGCCCCTTTTCTTCAATCACCTTCTGAAATGAATGATCAGATGTACTCATTTTATCTTCCAGTCTTCAACATCAAAACCCATTTTTCCTCTCTCTATCCTAGATTTCATATCTGTCATTCACCTTTGCACTCCCAGTCTTCACTGTCTATATGGTATATTTTAAATGTCACTTCACTAATCCTTCTATTCTATTTCTGAAATTTTAGGTGCAAAACACCCAAAGAGCTATAAAAATGTCCCAACAGATTCATTTTCTTAAAATAACTTCTCACATAATACAATATGAGACTAGTATGCAAGATCAAGATTGGCAAAACATTTGTATGTCATATGGACAAACACTAGGATTTTGAATCAGCAGTAGTGAGCATGATGGAAATAAAATGACTTACGCTGTGCATTCAAACTGGTTTACAGTTCTATCTTTGAAATGAGCATGATTTCAAAAGAGGCTTTGGCTCCCAAAGTTTTGTCCCCTATGTGTATGATGATCTCAAGGCACTATTCAGAAGGATTTACTTGTGGTTGATTTCCTGACAATTTTCCTGATCACCTTGGAAAGAAAATTCTTTTTTTCAAGTTCTTTAATGAGATTTTTCTAATATTCCAGAATAAGTTTAACTAATGACCCTCATGAAGGGGGTCAAATTATCTTAAATCCTTACTCTAATTTCCCAAGGAGAACTCTGGAAGTATAATGGCTCATCAGAGATCTTGCACAATGGGCTGAAAAAAAAACAAAGAAATTTGTACCCAGTCCTGAATCAGGCATTTCCTCCCTTCGTGCTGCACTACTTAGGAAAACAATTTCTAGTTTCTTTCCCTGCCCACAATCTTTCTCTTGAGTTCATACGGTTCCGGTTCTGCTAAAGCTACATAGATTTGTCTCTCCTGGAGGTTCCTGTCCCTCTTCTGATGGGTTCAAGGAAAGTTTTGATTTTTGCAGATTATCCAGCTTTTGCCTCTATGTTTGGCTCAAAGTGATATTCTTCAGAGAAGAAATTACAAATTATTTTAAAAGTACAAATACAGTCCTTTAAAATATTGAACTAATAATGGAGTTTAAAGAAAGTCATAAACAATGTCTAAGGATTGAAATCACTATCTTCTCTCTTCACAGAAGTAAGAAGCTAAAAATAAAAAATTAAACTAAGGGACATCCCTGGTGGCGCAGTGGTTGAGAGGCCGCCTGCCGATGCAGGGGACGCAGGTTCGTGCCCCGATCCGCGAGGAT
>NW_006776078.1:0-2500 GCF_000442215.2 Lipotes vexillifer
GTAAGTGTTAGGGTTAGGGTTAGGGTTAGGGTTAAGGGTTAGGGTTAGGGTTAGGGTTAGGGTCAGGGATAGGGTTAGGGTTAGGGTTAGGGTTAGGGAACGGGGACGCTTTAGGGTATAGTTTAGTGTACGACCACGCCTGAGGGTTAGCGTACGTCTTAGGACACGGATTAGTGTGAGCGTACGGGTTAGGATTAGGGCACGTGGTAGGGTAAGGCTTCGGGTAAGGGTTAGGTTTTGGGTTAGGCTTAGGGTTAGGGTTAGGGAATGGGGACGGTTTAGGGTACAGGTTAGAGTATGACAACTGTTTAGGGTTAGCGTACGTGTTAGGGCACGGGCTAGTGTAAGAGTATGGGTTAGGATTAGGGCATGGGTTAGCATACGGCTTCGGGGAAGGGTTAGGGTTAAGGAATGGGGACGGTTTAGGGTACAGGTTAGGGTACGTCAGCGGTTGAAAGTTAGTGTATATGTTAGGGCAGCGGTTCGTGTTAGCGTACGTGTTAGGATTAGGGCACGGGTTAGGGTAAGGCTTCGGGTAACGGTGAGATTTAGGGTTAGGGATAGGGAATGGGGACTGTTTAGGGTACAGGTTAGAGTATGACAGCGGTTTAGGGTTAGCGTACGTGTTAGGGCACGGGTTAGTGTAAGTGTACGATGTAGGATTAGGGCACAGTATAGGGTAAGGGTTCGGGTTCGGGTTAGGGTTAGGGTTACGGAACGGGGGGGTACAGATTAGAGTATGCCAGCGGTTTAGGGTTAGCGTACGTGTTAGGGCACGGGTTAGTGTAAGTATACGATGTACGTTTAGGGCACAGTATAGGGTAAGGTTTCGGGTTCGGGTTAGGGTTAGGGTTACGGTTAGGGAACGGGGACGGTGTAGGGTACAGGTCAGGGTACGACAACGGTTAAGGGTTAGTGTACGTGTTAGGGCACTGGTTAGTGTTAGCGTACGGCGTAGGTTTAGGGCACGGGTTAGGGTAAGGCTTTGGGTAGGGTTAGGGTTAGGGTTACGGTTAGGGAACGGGGACGGTGTAGGGTACAGGTCAGGGTACGACAACGGTTAAGGGTTAGTGTACGTGTTAGGGCACTGGTTAGTGTTAGCGTACGGGTTGGGATTAGGGCACGATTTAGGGTAAAGCTTCGGGTAAGGGTTAGGTTTAGGACTAGGGTTAGGGTTAGGGTTAGGGAACGGGGATGCTTCAGGTTACAGGTTAGGGTACGATAAAGGTTTAGGGTTGGCGTACATGTTAGGGCACGGGTTAGTGTGAGCGAACGGCGTAGGTTTAGGGCACGGGTTAGGGTAAGGCTTCGGGTAACGGTTAGGGTTAGGGTTAGGGAACGGGGACGGTTTAGGGTACAGGTTAGTGTACGACAACGGTTGAGTGTTACCATACGTGTTAGGGCAAGTGTTAGTGTAATCGTGCGGGTTAGGATTAGGGCACAGTTTAGGGTAAGGCTTCGGGTAAGGGTTAGGGTTAGGCTTAGGGTTAGGGTTAGTGTTAGGGAACGGGGACGGCTTAGGGTAGAGTTTAGGGTACGAAAACGGTTAAGGGTTAGCGTACATGTTAGGGCACGTGTAAGTGTTAGGGTTAGGGTTAGGGTTAGGGTTAAGGGTTAGGTTTAGGGTTAGGGTTAGGGTTAGTGTTAGGTAACGGGGACGGCTTAGGGTAGAGTATAGGGTACGAAAACGGTTAAGGGTTAGCGTACATGTTAGGGCACGGGTAAGTGTTAGGGTTAGGGTTAGGGTTAGGGTTAGGGTTAAGGGTTAGGGTTAGGGTTAGGGTTAGGGTTACGGTTAGGGTTAGGGATAGGGTTAGGGTTAGGGTTAGGGTTAGGGGTTAGTGTACATGTTAGGGCATGTGTTAGTGTGAGCGTACGAGTTAGGATTAGGGCACTGGTTAGCGTAAGGCTTCAGGTAAGGGATAGGGCTAGGATTAAGGTTAGGGTTAAGGGTTAGGGTTATGGTTAGGATTAGGGATAGGGTTAGGGTTAGGGTTAGGGTTAGGGGTTAGTGTACATGTTAGGGCATGTGTTAGTGTGAGCGTACGAGTTAGGATTAGGGCACTGGTTAGCGTAAGGCTTCAGGTAAGGGATAGGGCTAGGATTAAGGTTAGGGTTATGGGTAGGGTTAGGGGTTAGGGTTAGGTTTAGGGTTAGGGATAGGGTTAGGGTTAGGGTTAGGGGTTAGTGTAGATATTAGGGCATGTGTTATTGTGTGCGTACGAGTTAGGATTAGGGCACTGGTTAGCGTAAGGCTTCAGGTAAGGGATAGGGCTAGGATTAAGGTTAGGGTTATGGGTAGGGTTAGGGGTTAGGGTTAGGGTTAGGGATAGGGTTAGGGTTAGGGTTAGGGGTTAGTGTAGATGTTAGGGCATGTGTTATTGTGTGCGTACGAGTTAGGATTAGGGCACTGGTTAGCGTAAGGCTTCAGGTAAGGGATAGGGCTAGGATTAAGGTTAGGGTTATGGGTAGGGTTAGGGGTTAGGGTTAGGGTTAGGGA
>NW_006776079.1:0-4130 GCF_000442215.2 Lipotes vexillifer
ATTAACGCATATATGTGGAACCTAGAAAAATGGTATAGATGAACTGGTTTGCAGGGCAGAAATGGAGACAAAGATGTAGAGAACAAAACATATGGACACCAAGGGGGGAAAGTTGCAGAGTGGGGGCGGGGGGTGTGGTGGTATGAATTGGGAGATTGGGATTGACATATATACACTAATATGCATTAAATGGATAACTAGTAAGAACCTGCTGTATAAAAAAATAAATAAAATAAAATTCAAACAATAAAAAAAAACAAGATTCTCCAGGACTAACAACCCCATTTCTCCAACAAACCAAGGGAATGGAAAGGGGATGGGGGCTGTTACAGAAGAGACTGAAGGGACATCAAACCCAAATGTAGTGTGTGGTCTTGTTTAGATTCAGAGTCAAACATCCAAATATAAAAAGGTGTTTTTGAGGCAACTGGGGAGAATTTAGGTGGTCTTAGGTGATTTTAAGGAATTACTGTTAGTGTCGTAAAGTGCAAGATGGAACTGTGATTATATATTTTTTTAAACTGTCTGTTAGCGCTGTGTACTGGAGTTTTCATGGGCGAAATGATGTATGTACCAGAGACTTGCCTTCAAATACTTGGGGGAGGAGGGAGTTGGGGAGACAGGAAAACAGCCAAAAGCTCATGGGTTTTGTGACCAGTACTGGGTACATGAGGGTTCACTGCTTATTTCTCTCATTTTGTGTGTGTGTGAAAAGTTGCATAATAAAAAAATTAAGAGGTGAAAGAAAGACATTTACAACAGAAACCTCTGGATTGTCTCCTCCCCTATTCAGTAAGCTGCTTCCCACTCCTGTAAGCACAACTGGTTGGGGGGTTGGGGGAGGCAGGGACTGCGGCAGACCTGGCCCTGCCCTTTGCAGCTGGCTGAGCCTGGGGCATGGATGACAGAGTTGTGAGCAGGACAACACTAGCTCCTATGCAGAAACAGCTTAGAAAAATGCCTGGCACCTGGTAGACACTCACTAGTTATTATCTGTTATTACAGGTGCTACGACATGGCAGAAACAGTCCTGGACTGTGGTCATTCCCAGACTGAAAACATGAGTCCCTTCTTCCTCCCTGCCACAAGCTGGCCAGCCTTGGGGCCTCCCCTGGTGGGCTTCGGCTCCATAGAAGGGGTGTTTCCCACCCCGCCCCCTGTTCTCTGGAATGCCACTGGCTTCCTGTGTGGCTTGTACAGATGATCTCATTTAATCCTCACACCCATCTGCCTCCTGCCCACCATTCATGAGCCTTACAGATGCAGAGGGTCAAGAGCTCAGTGATGGAACAATTTGTCTGAGGGTTTCAGCACCTGTGCCCTCTCCTGCCCAGTGTGCGGCCAGAGCTGGCCTGGGCATTTGCCTTTTCAGGGTCTTTCCTCTCCCCTCTCCTCACTAGCCACCCAGGCATCCCTGTGAACACCCCAATCCCCAGCAACCATGAGGCCACCGGCCCTGCCAAGGTCACTGCAAGCATGTGCTAGCCTCTCTGTGCCAGATGATGTCCCAGCACATACAAGCACTTCATCCACCCAGAGGTGTCCTGACCGAGGGTGTCCACAGCACTGGGAGCTACCAGGGAACACAAGACAGGGTGCCAATAGCACCAGCTAGAACCCAAAGGGATCCAGAAGAGGAGGTAGTCCTGGGGCCATGGGACGGCGTGTCCAGGGCAGACAAGGGAGGTCAGCCCCCAGGTTGGCCCCAGCAGAGGCTGAGGAGGACATGGCACGAACATCAGGAACTGTGGACAACACAGCTGGAGCCCTCCCAGGCATGACTATCATTAGCGCCCAACAGTACTGTAGCTGGCAGAATCCAGGGGTCCCCACGAAGCCCCGATTTTGCGGGCAGAGTAACTGAGAAGGGAAGGGGCCTGGGTCCCGCATCATTTGCTGGGGCATGGGGTCTCATTCTAAGAAAAGCACCCAGAATGGAACAAGGAGATCCTGAGTCACACTGGCTCACATGGCTCTGGGACAGAGTCAGGGCCTAGGCAGCATATACAGGGACTCCTGGCTCAGGGAGCCCACAACTCACTTGCAGGAGAGGGCACTTACCCACGTAGTTCTCGACATCGCTGACATAGAAGGTGGGGGCTGGGACCGCCAGGCCCAGCCCATCTTTCTTGGGGACAAGGATGGGTTCGGTGAAGCCATGCTCTTCCATGTAGCCCAGTGTGAGCTGGTTGCCCGTCACGCGGGCCACCACGTCTTCTGCGCTGCAGGGAAATACAAGTCAGGGGTCACATCAAGCCCAGGTCCCAGCCTCCATGATAGGCCTGGACAGGGCCTCAGGGCTGCAAACATGGAGCCTGAGCTCCAGGCACACACCGCTCATGCCCCAGAAGAAGGACCTGCCACGGTGCCACACTCAGTGGTCACAGGGCAGCCACAAGGTAGACATGACAGGGTCCCACACACTCATCACAGACAGGAACCTTGAGGTCCAGGAGGTCTGGGCACCTGTCCAGGGCCGTGGTGAGAAGAGAATGGGGACACACCACACCCATCCCTCTTACTATGGCAGAGGGAGCCTCGAGAGATGTGAGCGAGATCCTTCCCCCACCTCCCTTGCTCTCCACACACCCTCCACTCAATAATATTCCTCTCAAGTGCTCAGAGATCAGACCCCTGCATGGGGGTAGTTCTAAGGACACAGAAGATGGAGATAAACCCCTTTTCAGAGAGAACCTAACCCCTGGACAAGCCAAACACAGGACCCAGGGCTGGGCTGGGATTCTGTGGTCAGCAGCTCTCCTGCCTCCCTGTGTGTCAGATGCTGCCCTGGGCACCAGAGACCTGTGGGGCCCAGCTGGAAAGACCCCTGTGTGGTGACGCTGGAGAGGGGCTTTCATCAGATGAGCATGCAAGGCCATTAACCCACAGCTGAGAGCAGTGCTGTGGTGGAGACAGCAGGAAGCAGTGTCAGACTGGGCCTGTCGAAGCATGGGAGAGCAGGAGTGAGAGGGGCAGGGCTCCGAGTAGAAGGAATGTACCAGCAAAGGCCTTGGAGGGAGGAGGATGTGGCAAGTGTGAGGAATAAGAAGGACCTGGGCAGCTGGGGGTGGGGAGGCGGGGGGCAAGCACCCAAGTCGGTGAGGTGGTGGGCCAGGCCACCTCATACCAAGAGCACTGAGGAGCCACTGGACAACTTGAGAAGGGCAGTGACGGTCAGAGATTCATCTGGCTGCTGTGCGGGTGTACAGTGGACAGCAGCAGGACCAGGGTGGGGCAGGGCAACCATGGAGGAGGAGGCTCAGCATGCGGTGCCTGGACCAGAAGGTGACAGTGAGAGGGAGGTGGTGGACTCAGGAGATCAGATCGGGGTGGGAGAACAGGGGGAGGCAAAGGTGAATGGCCAAGGGACTGGCCTGAGTGACCAAGGGACCGGGGCCACTGACTGAGGCCTGGAGGTGGGGCAGGAATGGGGGTGGGGGCAGATCCAGAGCTGAGTAGGAACACACTTGTTGGGATTGGCCAGTGGATGCACCAGTTGGACAGACAGGTCAGGAGCTCAGAAGGACTAGTGGCTGGAGAAAGAAGTTGAGGAGCCGCTGGCCAAGGGACAATCTATGAGGCCAGGGAAACAGATGGTGGGGATAGAGCAGAGTTCCCAGAATCCCTCAGGGAGAGTCGTCAGCATGGAAGGAGGCCGGGCAGGGAAGGACAGCCAGCAGAGCATGGTGGCATGGTCTCTACGGAGGACAGGACTCAAGGAGAGGGGGCTGCACCACTGCTACATGTTGACAAGGGTCAGCTAAGGTGAGGACTGAAGAGTGATCCTCGGGTTTGACACCATGGTAACAGAGTGTTAGGGATAAATCAGAAGGAGCGAGTGGAGGGTGACGAAGAAGAAGTAGTGTGGTGGGCAACTGCTGTGAGAAGCTCTGGGAGTACTGGGACAGCACAGAGTCAGCTCGTGGAAGCTACAAGGCAGCCAGAGGTAGAAGGTCGCCCTTGATAAACTGGAAGCCCAAGCTCTTGTCTCACTAGTGAGAGTTCCAAATTCACACCCATGGATTGGGTCTGGAACTGTGAAACCCATGAGGACCCAGCAAGAGGCAAACACGAGGGCTTCCCTGGTGGCGCAGTGGTTGAGAGTCCGCCTGCCGATGCAGGGGACACGG
>NW_006776080.1:0-478 GCF_000442215.2 Lipotes vexillifer
GAGGAGACCAGGCTCCTGTCAGCATGAACTGGACCCCACAGTGTCCCAAAGCTGAAGCCCCAGTGGGTTCTGAGGAGACCCAGCTTCCGTTAAGTGTGGACTTGACCCCAGGTTGTCCTGAAGCCCGGCCATCAGCGTGGACTCAGCCCAGCGTGTTCCAGAAGCCAAAGCCCCAGCGGGTCCTGAGGAGACGTGGCTCCTCTCAGCATGAACGTGAAGAGCATGATCTGGACAGACATCCCGCCAAAAAAGATATACAGATAATAAAAGTCATACAGAAACAAGCTCAACATCATACACCATTAGGGAATTACAAATTAAAATCATGAGCTATCACAGCACACCTATTAGGAATGCTAAGCTCCAAAAATATGACAATACCAATTGCTAGAGGGTGAGGAACAAAAGGAGCTCGCCCTCATAGCTGGGGGGATGCATGTGCAGCCACTTTGTAAGACAATTTGGCAGTTTTTTCCAA
>NW_006776082.1:0-1343 GCF_000442215.2 Lipotes vexillifer
TTCCCTACTCCTTTGCCAGGAGAGTTTGTTGTGAAATATTTTGCCTATTTTCAACATGATAGCTGAAAACTGGAATTCTAGTGTATTTTCCCTATTATGAGGTAGGCATCTTTCCATATAACCAAGAGCTGAAGGTTACAGGAGAAAATGGGAGTCTTCCAGTGATCTGACTAGACAAACAATTCTGTCTCTGTCTCTGTATCAGAAGCTACACTTGGGACCCAAAGCTCAGGCGTGGCAGAGGTCTCAGTGAACCTCTATTGCCATCTCACAAGACAAGTTAGTGTCAAAGTAAGGACTAGAATGTGGGCCTTCTGACACCTTGGCCCGAACTCCTTTTCTGGGCTTTGGTGCTGGGGGCGGGGGGTGGTGAACTGGGAAGTGAACTATTATAGCTGGGCTTTACGAAGGATAATAACGTCTTTGGGATGGATGGAGGGATGGATTAATTGTGGGGATATTTTTTCCTGTATTTCCCGATGCTTTGACCTCTGTGCTATTTTCTAATCTGCCCCAAGCAACATCATTACTAATCCAACCATTGGGCGGGGGACGCCTTTTTCTAGTTTGCACAAAGGGGCTGTACAGGTTAGTGACAAGCAGCGCGGCGTGCCCTCTGGAGCCACAGAGCACAGCAGCTTTGTGAATGTCCATGGATCCCACCCACCCTCCCAGATGCCTTGACTTACCAGTACGCCCTGGGAATGGCATGGGTGTAGTACGTACTGGAGCTATACGGATGTTGAAGGGGATCAGAAAGAAGAGACAGGTTTAAGATGCACTTAGGAAAATTAAGATGTAACTTGGTATTAGATAAGGGGGCCTAAAACGTAGTTTCCAAATAGCTAAGATGGTAAATGTTCTCAATAAGTTTATTCCAATGCCTAGTATTGATAGAAATGTGTGGCTTAATTTGCAAAAGCATGGTGCTCTGCTTGCATCCAGTGTTTCCTTTGATGAATCTGGACCATTAAGAACACAATGCATTTGGGTCCTGGGTCTGCTTTTGCAGTCACGCAAGCTGGGAAACCTCCTCCCAAGCTGAGGACCTGGAGAAACTTAGCACAGAGCTGAAGAGGGATGTGCTCTTATCAGGTCGGAGAGCCGGGGCCAGGGAGGGCCCAACAGTCACAGCCCTTCTGTCACTCAGCTTATGGAGAGTGAAGAGTATAGGATATAATTTCCAAGCAATGCTTATCTAGTTTTATTATTTTATGGACCATGCTACTAACAAATATACAAGAAGAGACACATTGGGCTTCCCTGGTGGTACAGTGGTGAAGAATCCGCCTGCCAATGCAGGGGACACAGGTTCAAGCCCTGGTCCGGGAAGATCCCACATA
>NW_006776083.1:0-355 GCF_000442215.2 Lipotes vexillifer
GCTTTTCCACAGCAAAGGAAACCATAAACAAGATGAAAAGACAACCCTCAGAATGGGAGAAAAAATATATATATATATATTTTTTTGCAGTACATGGACCTCACACTGTTGTGGCCTCTCCCGTTGTGGAGCACAGGCTCCGGACGTGCAGGCCCAGTGTCCATGGCCCACGGGCCCAGCCGCTCCGTGGCATGTGGGATCCTCCCGGACCGGGACACGAACCCGTGTCGCCTGCATTGGCGGGCGGACTCTCAACCACTGCGCCACCAGGGAAGCCCGAGAAAATAGTTTTAAACGAATCAACGGACAAAGGATTAATCTCCAAAATATATAAACAGCTCATGCAGCTCAATTT
>NW_006776086.1:0-2390 GCF_000442215.2 Lipotes vexillifer
ACGATGATTCTAAGTGATATAAGTCACACAGAAGAAGAAACATCATAAGGTATCTCTAATACATGGAATGGAAACGTGGTTACATGTGAACTGAATTACAATACAGAAGAGAGTCTCTCATTTGGAAAACAAACTTATGCTTGGTAAGGGGAAAGGTGAGTGGGGGTGCTGCATAAAAGCAGAGATTGAAATTAGCACAGATACTGTTCCATAAGCCAAATATGTAACAGAGAAGACCTACTCCTTGCTCCGCGAAATGGACTCAACACCCCATATTCAACGCATAGGGATATACCCGAATGGTAGGAATCTTGAAACCTATGTATTTATGTCTCCGTAAGGGAGGCAGGAGTGTGTAGAGCGCCATAAAATCAGCAATGAAATTCAGCTAATCCCATTATAAAAATAAATGTCAACAGCAAAACACAAGGACAGAGAAATAGAGAGACATTCTTACAGAATTCATTCAGGGCTTGTGATGAAACCTGGATTCACCATTATCTACACCCACAGCTGTGTGAGACATAAGGCTGGACACTTGGGGCTGATAGGATTGGTGAGGTTCAGAGAGCAAATGCAAACCCTGTGAAGTCATACCGCATGGTACCCATTCCATGGTCCGAACTCTCCAGGTTTAAGGGATTCTTCCTTCAGCTAAAAAGTGCATGGGGAATACAGCGTATGGTCCACCAGGGTGATCGGGCAGCGTTCGAAAAGGCACCTCAGTTTTGGTTCCCTGGTATTGATGTTGCCCATTCCAGACGCTTTCCTGACACTCTCCAGACACTCTCCACACTTGGAGAGTCAGTGGCTTTAACCTCCTGTTTGGCACAGTTTGGAATTTCTGTGGAAGATGGACAGCAATTGGAAGAACTAATGAGAGGCTAGCTGTAGGTGTTTGGATGGGCACATTTAACTCTAATTTCCCAGCAGCAAGAAGAATGAACCAGAACCTCAGCATGCTGTGCCTGAACCAGACTAGGGCCTCAATCTCAGGGGTACTGTACTTCACAAAACTGCAGAGTTATAAATGACAGCTTTTGTCCACAAATAAATTGAAGTAAGGCTGCGAAGAGGATCTGAATGTGAGGCACAATTGCAGGAAACCGATTTCAGGAGGTAGTTCGGAATTGCATTTAAAGCCTATGAAAATAGGCAGAACGTGGGCCAGGATGCCCTTGGCCAAAAAGGGCGTATGCGTTTTTTCCTGAATATATTCAGGAAAAAATCATACGCACTCTTTGTCAATCCAAGCATGCTTGCAAGGGAAATCTGTGCTACAATGAAGTCTCACTTCCCCCCGCCCCCCGTCAAAAGGGACATCTGAAAATAGTGTAAAATCCAGAAAGGCAGGAGAGGCCATGGAGAACAGGGAGCATTGTTATGCTGCCGGGAGGGATGTAAATTGCCAACAGCCACTCTGGGGAAATGTATGGTGTTTCCTGAAACATCTAAAAAACAAAGGTACATAGCCTAGGGCACTATGATTAAGAAAATTAAATCAAAAAGAAAGAGCCACTGCAAAGTTTGGGGCTGCTCTGTGTACAAGAACCTCGTCCATGGTACAAGTGAAATATCCCAGAGAACGAACGATGGATCGTGAAATTGTGGAACTTATGTGCAATGCAGAATCACTCAGCAATGAAATCAACGTCATCAGGCCCGTAGCTGCATAATGAGTGGATTTAGGTACGATGATTCTAAGTGATATAAGTCACACAGAAGAAGAAACATCATAAGATATCTCTAATACAGGGAATGGAAACGTGGCTACACGTGAACTGAATTACAAAACAGAAGAGAGTCTCTCATTTGGAAAACAAACTTATGCTTGCGTAAGGGGAAAGGTGAGTGGGGGTGCTGCATAAAAGCAGAGATTGAAATTAGCACAGATACTGTTCCATAAGCCAAATATGTAACAGAGAAGACCTACTCCTTGCTCCGCGAAATGGACTCAACACCCCATATTCAACGCATAGGGATATACCCAAATGGTAGGAATCTTGAAACCTATGTATTTATGTCTCCGTAAGAGAAGCAGGTGTCGGTAGAGCGCCATAAAATCAGCAATGAAATTCAGCTAATCCCATTATAAAAATAAATGTCAACAACAAAACACAAGGACAGTGATATAGAGAGACATACTTAAAGAATTCATTCAGGGCTTGTGATGAAACCTGGAATCACCACATCTACACACACAGCTGTGATAGACATAAGGCTGGACACTTGGGACTGATAGGATTTCTGAGGTTCGGAGAGCAAATGCAGACTCTTTGAAGTCATACTGCCTGGTACCCATTCCATGGGTCCCAAATATTCAGGTATAAGGGATTCTTCCTTCATCTAAAACATGCATGGGGAAGCCAGAGAATGGTCCACCCGTGTGA
>NW_006776087.1:0-2461 GCF_000442215.2 Lipotes vexillifer
TTTGATGATGGCCATTCTGACCGGTGTGAGGTGATACATCATTGTAGTTTTGATTTGCATTTCCCTAATAATTAATGGTGCTGAGCATCTTTTCACGTGCCTGTTGGCCATCTGTATGTCTTCTTTGGAAAAATGCCTATTTAGGTCTTCCATCCATTTTTTGATTGGGTTGTTTGTTTTTTTTAATATTGAGCTACATGAGCTGTTTCTGTATTTTGGAGATTAATCCTTTGTCAGTTGCTTCATTTGCAAATATTTTCTCCTACTGTGAGTGTTGTCTTTTCATCTTGTTTATGGTTTCCTTTCTGTGCAAAACTTTTAAGATTAATTATATCCCATTTGTTAATTTTTGTTTTCATTGAAATATATGCAATTAATATACAGAAATCTGTTATTTTTCTCGGCACTAATAACAAACTGTCAGAGATATTAAGAAAAAAAATTTACAAATGTACCCAAAATAATAAAATACCTGGGAATAAATTTAACTACAGAGGTGAAAGATTTATATATTAAAAATTATAAGACATTGATGAAGGAAATTGAAGATGACACAAACAAATGAAAAGATAGTCCATGCTCTTGGATCAGAAGAATTAATCTTTTTAAAATAGCCCTATTACTCAAAGCAACCTACAGATTTAAAGCAGTCCCTATCAAAATACCCATGACATTGTTCATACACAGAATAATCCCCCAATAAATATAGAACCACAAAATACCCACACTGCCAAAGCAATCCTGAGAAAAGAAAGACCAAAGCTGGAGATAGCATGCTCCCTGACTACAAAGCTACAATAATCACAAAAACAGACACATAGATCAAGGGAACAGAATAGAGAGCCCAGAAAGGATCTCACGCACTTATGGTGAATAAGTCTACCACCAAGGAGTCAAGAATATACAATGGAGAAAAGAGAGTTTCTTCAATAAGTGGTGTTGGGAAAAGTGGAGGGCTACATGTAAAATAAGGAATTTAGATCATTTCCTCACACCAGACACAAAATTCAAAATGGATTAAGGACCTAAAAGTAATACACCAAACCATAAAACTCCTAGGAGAGAACATAGGCAGAACATTCTTTGACATAAATTGTAGCAATATTTTTTGGGGTCTGGCCTCTAAGGCAAAAGAAATAAAAGCAAAAATAAACAAGTGGAAGCTAAATAAAGTTTAAGAGCTTTTGCAACAGCCATGAAAACCATCAACAAAATCAAAATTCAAAGTGTAAGAAAATATTTGCAAATGATACGACAAAAGGTTAATATCCAAAATATATAAATGGTTCATACAACTCAGTATCACACACACAAAAAATGAACAAACAACACAATCAATAATGGTCAGGAGACATGAATAGACATCTTTCCAAAGAAGATACAGATGGCTAAAAGGCAGATGAAAAGGTGCTCAACATCACTAATTATTAGAGAAGTTCAATTCAAAGCAGCAATAAGATATCAACCTCCACCTGTCAAAATAGCTCTCATCAAAATGTCTACAAATACCAAATTTTGGAGAGCATGTGGAGAAAAGTGAACCCTTGTACACTGTGGGTAGGATTGTAAATTGTTGCAGGCACTATGGAAAATAAGATGGAGGTTTCTCAAAAAAGTAAAAGTAGAACTACCATATGATCCATCAATAACTCTTCTGGGTACCTATGTAGGAAAAAAATGAAAACACTAATTCAAAAAGATACATAAACCCCAATGTGCATAACAGCACTACTGACAATGGCCAAGTTATGAAAACAACTGAAATGCCAATGAACAGACAAATGGATAAAAAGATATAGTATATATGTACAGTGGAATATTACACAGCCATAAAAAGAATGAAATTCTGCCATTTGCAGCATCATGGATGGACCTCGAGAATATTATGCTTAATGAAGTAAGTCAGAGAAAGACAAATACTGTGTGATAACATTGATATGTGGAATCTAAAAACAATACAAATGAATGTATATGCAAAACAGAAACAGACTCACAGATCTATAAACAAACTAGTGGTTACCACTGAGGACAGGTAAGGTGGGAGGGGCAAATTAAGGGTATGGGCTTAAGAGGTACAAACTACTATGTATAAAATAGATAAGCAACAAAGATGTATTGTATAGCACGGAATTATAGCCATTCTCTTGTAAAATCATTTAATCAAGTGTAATCTGTAAAAAATCCCAGATCACCTGAAACTGATATAATATTGTAAATAAATTATAATTTTAAAAAATAAATAAAATAAAAACAATTGGGTAGAGGATCTGAATATACATTTTGCCAAAAAAAAGATGCTAAAAACCACATGGAAACATGCTCAACATCCCTAATCATCAGGAGGGAAATGCAAATCAAAACCACAAAAAGAGATCACCTTACAGGTGTCAGAATGGCTATCATCAAAATGACAACAATTAATAAGTGTTGCTGAGGATGTGGAGAAAAGAGCACTCACCTG
>NW_006776088.1:0-211 GCF_000442215.2 Lipotes vexillifer
CACAGAACGTGCGAACCACCGGGCGAGCACAGCACACACCTAGGTCTTCTCTGTCATCCCGAGGACACCCACCGCACAGCGCTCCTTTGGTGCACACACGTGGGAGTGTTTGGTGATGCATTCTGCTCCGTGAAGCCTTCTCGGGGAAACGTAGAGTGAGCACACGTAGATTAGCCCTACACCTCTTCCCTGTTTCCTTGAGTAAGTTGTA
>NW_006776089.1:0-1086 GCF_000442215.2 Lipotes vexillifer
ACTAACACACCATTGTAAAGCAATTATACCCCAATAAAGATGTTAAAAAAAAAAAAGAAAAGACTGCATGCCTTAGACATGATATGTACTGAACTACCGCTAAGCTTTGGCTCATGCTATTCCTTCGCCCTAGGAACAATCATGGAATACAAAGAATACTGCACTGGCCTTAGGAGACTTGGGTAAGAGTTCCAACCCTGCCATGTGTCCTCTCTGAGTTCAATTCCTGATAGGTAAAATAAGGACAAAGTACCAGCCCCAGGATTAAATAAGAATGCATTTCAGAGTTCTTTATGAATTCTAAAGGTACACAAAATACTGCCAAATTCTTCTAGATAATGACTTTCCAATTTTACAACCCACAATTAAGAGGATATCCATTTCTCCACATACTTGCCACCACTGGATATACCAATTTAAAAAATTTCTGCCAATCCGGTAGAATAAAACAATTTTATTATCTTTAAAATCTGCATTTCCCTGACTATTAGTGATATTGAACATCTTTCCTAATGTTTATTGGCTATATTCTTTTCTTTGAATTCCCTGCTCATATTCTTTGCCCATTTTTCTATTTCCTCCTCCCTTTTTCTTATTATGGATATATAACTGTTCTGTTTCATCCATTCGAAATATTTTTTTTAGGTCTGGCACTTGTCCTCTTAATTTACTGAAAGTGTCTTGTTATTGAGAAGCTTTTATGTTGTTATATCTAAGTTTAACAATCTATTTTTTTTAATGGTTTTTGATCTTGATAGCTGATTTTATGGCCTTCCCTACCTCATGGTCATAAACATTTTCTTCTAACATTTGCAAAGTGTTTCTTATATATTTAGACTTTTATTACATTTTGATTTTATTTTTTGTTAATGGTGTGAAAATTTTATATATCTTTCTAAATGCACACCATTTATTGAATAGTCCGTTCCTTAAATATTGATTTAAAATACCACACGTATTCTACATTTAAATTGGGAGATATACATGAGTCTGTCTCAGAATCTTTTTTTTTTTTTTCGGTATGTGGGCCTCTCACTGTTGTGGCCTCCCCCGTTGTGGAGCACAGGCTCCGGACGCGCAGGCTCA
>NW_006776091.1:0-225 GCF_000442215.2 Lipotes vexillifer
AGAAGAGAAAAAGAAAGGGACTGAGAAAATATTTGAAGAGATTATAGTTGAATACTTCCCTAAAATGGGAAAGGAAAGAGCTAATGAAGTCCTGGAAACACAGAGAGTCCCATACAGGATAAATCTAAGGAGAAACACGTCAGGTCCCATATTAATCAAACCGTCAAAAATTAAATACAAAGAAAACATGTTAAAAGCAGCAAGGGAAAAACAACAAATAACACA
>NW_006776092.1:0-209 GCF_000442215.2 Lipotes vexillifer
TCCCTGGTGGCGCAGTTGTTGAGAGTCCGCCTGCCGATGCAGGGGACACGGGTTTGTGCCCCGATCCAGGAAGATCGCACATGCCGCGGAGCGGCTGCGCCCGTGAGCCATGGCCACTGAGCCTGTGCGTCCGGAGCCCGTGCTCCACAGCAGGAGAGGCCACAACAGTGAGAGGCACGCGTACCGCAAAAAAAAAAAAAAAAAAAGGG
>NW_006776093.1:0-1287 GCF_000442215.2 Lipotes vexillifer
TGTGTGTGTGTGTGCGTGTAAGTTACAGTGAGATTAGCTTCTTCATTATCAGCTTAATTTATTGTGGATTGCTGTTTATATAACAGTAGAGGGTAAGAACTGCCTATTTTTGGCTTTATCGTAATTAAAATTTGACTTGTATACATTGTTGTTAAAATATGAATCATTCACATATCTGCTGCTAAGGCCAATAGATATACCATCTCTTCCTATCTCTGAATTTGAGTCATTTAACTTAAAATATACTATAAAAATAAGTAAAACAAAATTCTTGAGTTATTTTTTAAATATATGCAGGATATTGTCTCACAAAATAAAATCATGTGTATAAGCCTCAATTCTTCCCTTGTAAATTGAGTAATTTTTAAGTAAATGAACAAATACATTGAAATAAATTGTAAGGAACAAGTTTGTTTCAACTTCTTTATTTTTTATCCTTTTTCTTTTTACTGGAAAATGAGAACATGGACAGACACATCTCAGGATTCTTTAGTCTCCTTTGGTGAATGCTGGTCTATATTTCTGAGAGTTCTCTGACCCAGGAATCTAGGGGGCAGCACAGAGGTACAGAGATTCAGAGAAAAGGAGGCTTCCAAGGGGAAGAGGGTGAATACTGCAGAAGGGAGGATTGTTGAAGACAAACATGGATGATCTCCCAGTTAGCAGTGGGGTTGACCCTGTTCACCTCATTCTAAACTTTCACAATTTATTATATTCTACTTTTGTCTTTTATTAAATGTTAAGCTTGTGCATTAGAATGTGAGGTAGTCTGTGGACATAGAGAAAGGAGATTTACAGTCCAGATCAGGAAATTTAAAATGGATTTTGATGGAAGAAGAGGATGATGTAAAACACATTTAAGGTTGAGTACTACATGATACATTAGAAAAAAAAATTTGTGCGCATATGTGAAGATGGCTCTAAAGACTTTTATGTGTATACACACAAATGGAACTTTATCAGCATAACTGTTATTGACATCATCAATTCTAGAACCATGTTGCTCAGGGCCACTAAGCACTTCTAGCTCTCAAGCATATTTCAAGTATATTTGACCTTTAACTCCCACAAGTAGTGAATCCCCATGGAAATGGATTGAGAAAGGGAACATAAAAAGCAATAATTTTTCTTGTAAAATTTCCATTTGTCAAAGATAGAAATAACTCTATGTGTTGTAAAATTTGCCTTGCCTTAGAAACAATTCAACAATGCTTTTTTTGTTTGTTTGTTTTTTTAACATTTTTATTGGAGTATAATTGCTTTACAATGGTGTGTTAGTTTCTGCTT
>NW_006776094.1:0-3020 GCF_000442215.2 Lipotes vexillifer
ACCCGTATCCCCCGCATCGGCAGGTGGACTCTCAACCACTGCGCCACCAGGGAAGCCTTGACCATTGATTTTTGAGCACTGGATTTCCCAGTTTTTTGGTACTTTCTCCAAATCTGTTTTTTTTAATCTCGCCCAATTTTTGTGGTGCTACGCTACCCTCTTTTCAAAAGTAAAAGCAAAATATAAAGCTTAATTATAAAATATATTAAGGGTGTACATTAAAGCTGCCACATGAGTAGATGGTTGATTATTATTGATGATTCTTGGTCTGTACTTGCTTTGGGGATGTGAATGATAAGAAACATAGGATTTAGTTTTTGTCATATTCAGCAGGGAAAAACAGCTAATTATTGCTTTTTCTAAAACTATTCCTTACATACACATATCACCAGGAAAAAATATTTCTTTTGAAGACATTTCTTTTCCAGCCTGTAAGTGGGATTAAAAATACATTTGGGGAGGATTTGAGGCTTCTGAATCTTGGGCTTCACAGTCTGAGAATAAAGCTACTGCTTCCTAACTAACTTTCTCAATATGTTACTTTAAGATGTAACATTAAAAATATTATCAAGAGCTACCAGAAATCTTATGGTATATTTACTTATTAGCTTTTTTAGGTTTTTGTCTAAATGCCAATAAAACATGCATGAACTCAGGGATGTTACATATGGCTCTATGTTATATGTGTTTCTTTGTATTTTTCTTCACATATGCCACATTTAGAAATAAAGCTCTTTCCTAAAACTAAGACAGTAAGGTAACCTTTCCCTAAGCATATATGTATATATAATGTATACCTTTGTATTCCAATTCTTTCTAAAATTAAGCTTTATATTTTCATGTGTGTGCATATTTTCATTTTTTTCTAGTGATTTTCCGTAAAAGTTAGGTCTAAATTCTGCTCTCGAAAATGCTGAAAATGAAGGCTAATTGCTTTAAAATAGAAAGCACTGCAAAGAATTTTTATAAAGTTATAGCCCAACTTATTAAATTGCTTAATTACTACGTGCAACAGAAATGTTTTTCTGTGTAATGACGGGCAGTATCATTCCCCCCCTAGTTGGGAGCTACATATTTCTCAGTGCTTGTGTTGTTACGCAATCCGATACTTTCTTTGCCTAGAATACTGTTTGTTAGTCTGAAATATGATTATAAAGCCATTGAATAATTGCCCGCAGAACCTATAACGTATTTTCCTCATGTTTCATTCGCAGGTGAATATATCGTTATGACAGTTTACTTTCACCTCAGACGGAAGATGGGTTATTTTATGATTCAGACGTACATTCCATGTATTATGACAGTAATTCTTTCTCAAGTTTCATTCTGGATAAATAAGGAATCAGTTCCAGCTAGGACTGTATTCGGTAATTATAATCATTTCTTGGGTATTTTTGTCCACCTTACATTTTGATCGTGGGAATAACCTTTAGATATCATCTCTAACAAAATATTAAACAGTAATATATCTGGCTGTGCTAAGTAAAGAATCACATAAGGTTTCATTTTTATCAGCCAATACAAAGTAATAAGCTTGAGAGGATATGGGCAGTCCATCACTTCCTTTGGGGCTCCACCAGATTTCCTTTATTGAGAACTGGCAGGTGAAGACCAAGTGTGAATCTGAATATAATTTCACTTTGGGTGATGTTCTTGGGTTCCTAGCTTAATGCTGTGTAATTGAATTAAAAATCATATCTATGTGTTGAAATGAAATGCATTGGGAGCTTAAAATAAAACAAAAGTCATGGATGAATGAATATGAAAACCTTAGAATAATTTGCCTTTTAATGAAGAGGAACAAAAGGCAAATGGTTTCAATGCATGGAATTGGAAATATTATATGCTTAGTTTATTAGCTTATTGTTATATTCTACCTACATCTTTTTTTTCAGAATACTACACATTTTATTCTGTTTGTTTTTACAGTGGCTTCCTATATATCATATTCTTAACCATATGAAGTCCAGAACACCTGAGTTTTCAATTTTTATAGCTGAAAATAAGCCTTTTGCATATCAGCCTTGCTTTTAAATATTAAAATTAGTTATAATGATATTTATTTAATTTAACATATCTCTCTATTCTTTTTCTATTGATTGTGAGTGGCAAAAGCATTCAGTTATGGGATGAAAATGATCAGAATTGCTCTGGAATGGAGGTATAGTCCTCACAAGAGATGCCAATTTCCCTTTGCTTTTTCTACTTGGTAGAAAGCCAAATAGAAGCCATGGTATAATATCCCTCATCACACAATAGCTGAAGGGATGCTGGTGAGAAGGAACTGGAGAGAATGGGAACTTCTCATCCCACCCCTGATCCATTTAGAGAACTTCTGATATAAGGGCATCTTAGTGTTCTCAGTGGACCTGAATGTGGGGTGTTTGCCATGGACACCCTCCCCCACCCCTTTAGGTTCACTCAAGAAGGTTTTGGAATCCTACCAGGGATACTCTTAGAGGAGGGTCAGTGCTGGGGGTAGGGTGTGACCTCATGAAGGCAGTGAACAGGTGTTATGGCACTACCTACTTCGTAGAGTTGCGAGGGTTCATTGCGAGTGTTGAGTAAATTTTAGCTATTAAAAATAGGTGCGAAAATGAAAGAGAAAAAAACACATCTAAGCTTTGGGCTCCAATAGGTCAGGTTTTAAAACCCACATCTGCCACTTATTTTCTCCATCCTTAAAATTGTGATAACACATCTCTCCTTCATAGACTAGTAAAGATTTAGAATTATGTGCAGTACTCATTACAGGGTATATGGAGCACTTAGTACATATTAGTTACTCTTTACCGTATGCTCTATTGCGTAGGAGAGATTTATTTTGTTATGACCTGGTTTCCTTGATTATTAACTGTTTTTAAAAGAAAATATGCATTATTATGTAATGCAAGACACTCTGCTAAATTCTTTTTTTTTAAATGAAATACAGTTTATTTGCAGTGGTGTGTTAGTTTCAGGTGTACAGCAAAGTGACTCAGTCATATATATATATATATATATATATATATATATATATA
>NW_006776095.1:0-341 GCF_000442215.2 Lipotes vexillifer
AATCAATATTGTGAAAATGACTATACTACCCAAAGCAATCTACAGATTAAATGCAATCCCTATTAAATTACCAATGGCATATTTTTACGGAACTATAACAAATTATCTTAAAATTTGTATGGAGGGCTTCCCTGGTGGCACAGTAGTTGAGAGTCCGCGTGCTGATGCAGGGGACACGGGTTCGTGCCCTGGTCTGGGAAGATCCCACATGATGTGGAGCGGCTATACCTGTGAGCCATGGCTGCTGAGCCTGCGTGTCCAGAGTCTTGCTCCGCAATGGGAGAGGCCACAACAGTGAGAGGCCTGTGCACTGCAAAAAAAAAAAAAAAAAAAAAAAAAAA
>NW_006776096.1:0-1691 GCF_000442215.2 Lipotes vexillifer
AGGGTGGGAGGGAGGCTCAAGAGGGAGGGGATATGGGGACATGTGTATGCACATGGCTGATTCTCTTTGTTGTGCAACAGAAACTAACACGGTATTGTGAAGCAATTGTATTCCAATAAAGATCTATTAAAAAAAAAGAATCAGTAAACTTTTCCCATTGCTGATGTGTGTCATTTAATTACAGTGATAAAATATGTAATATTCTCAGGCCCATGATCCTTTCATCATTTGACTCACTCTTTCTTTTGTTGTTTCTTAAAACGGGGCTTTATGAGTAGTGCCTGTGGTGATTGACGGTGCAGTCAGGATGAGATAGATTCTAGCATTCCTCTGTCACCAGGGCAGTCCAGCCCCATTTTCAGGTGGGGGTCCTTAAAGACATTTCTAGTATAACAGGTGACGTGCCAAATGAATGCTTCCTTACTTAAATTGATTAGAATGTGTACACCAAGAAAAGCTCTAAAGGAAAAGTAAACCATTCCTCCATATCCTGAAGAACCATCCTGAGTCCTCTTCTACGGTTTGTTCTTATAATTAATCCAGAGCATAGGCTCTGTCTTTGCTTTTTAGAACTTGAACGTAAGAAGAGCAGTTCAACTCAGCAATGTTCATATCATCTTCCTTGAGAAATGCCTAAAGAATGTTTTGTTTTTTTAAGAGAAAACAGTGTGTTGACAAGCACTTATTCACCTGTGAGAGGGATCAGATTCCTGGCTAATAAGCGCTTGAACGGGTTCTCTGTTCCTGCCTCCGGGGCTCCCTTGGATGAAGCTGTGAGAGGTGAGCTCCACCCACTGCCCTGTGCAGCCGTAGTGTGCATGGGCGCGCGCGCGTGTCCTGCTCACCCTGGGCCTTCTGTGCAGGCACTGCCGTAACCAGGGGATGGAGCGTAGCTGGGAGATTACACCCTGAGTCCTTTGGTGCTGTCTGCTTGAAAGACATGGCTGGCCACTGGCATTTAAATAATTTTACCCCAGAAAGTGGGCTGAAAATTGACTCTCATTACCAGAAATCTCATCTTAATGATAGATGATGAGCACACTGATGACTATGTGTATTACTGAATAGAATCTAAAGGGAGGGAAGTATTCATATTAATTTAGTGCTAACAGTGTGTAGGCAGACCTCAGAAATACCGTGAGTCCTGTTCCAGACCACTGCAATAAAGCGAATATCGCAATAGGGTAACACGTGTTTTGGTTTCTCAGTGCATATAAAAGTTATGTTTACACTCTATCGTAGTCTATTAAGTATGTAATACATATGTCTCAAATATTAATGTACATGCCTTAATTTTAAAATATGTCATTGCTTTAAAATGCTAGCCATCGTCTGAGCCTCCAGCAAGTATTAGTTGTAACATCAAAGATCACTGATCACCAGCTTGGTGCTTTGTGACCGCCTGGAGGGGTGGGATGGGGAGGGTGGAGGGAGGGAGATGCGGGGTGGCGGGGGAGATATGGTAACGTGTATATGTGTGGCTGATTCACTTTGTTATAAAGCAGAGACTAACACACCATTGTGAAGCAATTATACTCCAATAAAGATGTAAAAAAAAAAAATGCTAACCATCATCTGACAATGCAGGGTTGCCACAAACCTTCAATTTGTTTTTGAAAAAAAAAAACAACTCTTCAAAACACAATGGAAGTACAATAAAGCAAAGCACAGTAAAATGAGATATGCCTGTA